>NW_027186418.1:2962481-2975907 GCF_028583685.1 Petaurus breviceps papuanus | reverse complement strand
GCTGCAGCAGTGAGCGCGTCATCCTGTTCTTCCCCAGTGATTTGCTTATTGAATAAAGGTACATTTTTTTGTTCACATTTACCTGTTTATTAAAATTGCTGTCAATGTTCATTAAAATAAGCCCTCCCCTGAAAATAAGCCCTCTGGTGGTTTTCTTATTGGGGAAACACAGTATCTCCTTGCTGGCTGCCTGAGATTATCTGGTGAACATACAATGAGGGAATTGAACTAGATGATTCTGAAGGTCCCTTTTAGCTAAGGCATTCCATGTTTTATGATCCTGGGTACTCTCCTTTTCTGACATTGTGAGTTTCTGTTCTACCCTAAATTAGTGACTGATCTAGTAAAAGGCCTTTTGTGACTTCAACTCCATTGCTATCTCCATTATACTAATTTCTAATATTGACATATAATAAAGATGGTTTTGTTCTGACTGTGGGCAACTGGAAGAAAATGTGACAATTCAGGAAGATGTCGGATTTAACCCTTGCAGATTCTCCCATTCAGTGGGCACCATGCCCAGATAGTTCAGGCCCTTCCCAAGAATAGTACCCAGGAGAAGGCCACAGGATCTGCTTTTTACCAGGGACCAAATTTGCCTCCCAGGCAGGTCAGCTCCAACAGCTGTTTGGCTAAGAGGGGAGGCCTTCAGGGAGGGTCAGGCTGACCTGAAGTGAATGTTGTTTCAGGGGAGAATTGGATTGAAATTTTTCCTTACTCCTGCCTCCACCATTTTAAACCCTAGTGAGACTGCTCACGAACAGGGCCTCTCCTTGTCTGGCTAACTCTGCCCCCTAGTGGGGTATAACCCCATTTTTGTATTTTAGAAGCATTAAGTACAATGAAGGAAATTCTAGATTGTGTAGTAAGGATATTTGTCCATACTTGGTTCTCAAAGACTCATACTCACAGGATACATAGAATATCAGAGACAGAAATAATCTGAGTCATCATCTGCTCCTTGGCCATGTAGAACTCTCCCTTACCATTTCTCCTTTGTGTGCCTACTATAGCTCAGCGGGCAGCACATTGGGGAGTAGGAAGAAATCACTCTGTCTGATATTTTCTGGTTCATGTCTTGATTCTTGTAGCTTGATAGGCCTCTGTGTCACTAATTGTCCTATAACATGGCTGGGCCATTTTTCTCAGAGGTACCTGCTATCCTCATATCATCATGATGGGGTACCTGGGGTCTAGGTCAATTTGTGAAACCAACTTGTGAAACCAGTCTGTGAAATTGTAACTGCAATTTGTATTGTAAAATTGTTATCTGTAAAATTCCTTTCCCAACCTCCCACTCTGCCCCTTCCCCCTATCGGCACTAGGCCTAGGCAACACCTTGGGACTCCTTTGTTCTTACTTAATCCCTCATGTCTCCTCTGGCCTGGCCCACACCCTCCTATGTCCTTGCCTTTTGTCTCCTTGGAACTGGCCCAAATCTTATCTAAACTATCTATTCACATGCTCCTCTTGGTCAGCTCTGACCTTTGTCTATGCATTGAGGCCCCTCCCATCAGGCCAGCCCTGACAATGGCAGCCCTATCCTTTAAAAGTAAAAGCATTTACCCCTCTCACTCGCAGGTCCCCTAAAGGACTCTTGCCCGCTTCTCATGGAAGTGTAGCAGGTCTCCTAAAGGACTCTTGCCCACTTTTCATGGAAGTGTAACAATAAACTTCTACAACTCTCACTCCAATTAAGCCTGAGACCTTGAATTCTTTCCAGATGATATTGCAGGTTTTCTGGTCTTGGATAAGATCAGAATATCTGCTGAACCTTTTGGGATCCTGTTTCCCCCCATCAATAGCACCCCTTTCATCCCCAGGGGCTTCCTTGAATAAACTTTTATGGGCACAAGAAAATACAACTGAACTCTGCTCTACACTGTAGGACAGATCAGTGTATATTACTCAAATACTTCCTATACCAAGGAGGCCCATATATGGGGATATATGAGTAACAGGAAAAAGCTTTAATGTCCTAGAATATCAAATCTGAAATTCTTTTTGAATATAAGATGACTTAGAATCATACAATAAGGACCTTGGAAGTACAAGTTACAAAGTGTCTGAGCTGGAAGAACCCTCATAATCTTAGAACATAGATAGAGCTGGAATGAGCTTCAGGATCATAGAACATACAACACTGGAACTACAGAGGGCTTTAGAAACAGTCAGAGAAGAAGACTGAGTCTAAGAGAGGTTAAACTACTTGTCCAAGGTCACACAACCAGGAAGTGCCACAGGTACTGCAACCCAAGTCTCTTGACTTCAAACCCAATGCTCATTCTATTATTGCTCACTGATGCTTACATCCACATAATTTTTATTTCAATAAATTCCATACATTTTGGGAAATCTATGAGGTAAGACATTATCTCTTCCCATAAGGTTTTTATTGCCTAGTAGAATTGATTTGATAACATGCTACAGTAGAAAGGACAGTGAATATATATATATATATTATATATATATAATCTTTTTTTCCAGCAAGTCCATTTTTCTCTATCTGTGTGAACTTGGGCAAGTGACTTAACCTCTCAGTTTCCTTCTCAGTAAAACGAGGTTGGTGGATAGATGATTTCTAATACTTTTTCCAGTTCAGGTATTCTATGTTCTATGATTCTAAGGCCCCATTTAGGTCACAGCCTATGGTTTTGTGATCATAAAACCAAATGAAATTCAACATATAGTTTTTAAGCACTGACTATTTGCAAAATACAAGACTTCTACAAAGTATGTTAGGAACTGTTGAGATGCCTCAGTGGGCCAGCTAGATCAAGTCAAGGCGTTCACATGGGGAAAGAAAAATGGAAGAGTCTGCCAGGGGGATTACCTCCAGGCAGATTCCAGAGGGTACATTCATTCCTGAGTGTAGTAAGTTGGTTTCTAGCTTCTAACAGGGGGGAAAAATGGCTGGAAGAACTTTGTGCATTACACATTCCAACTTGCCTATGAATTTTCTGACCTTGTTTAACTTCCTCGAGGCAAAAAAGAAAAGAAAAAAGAAAGCAATACAAACACACACCAAACCCCACAAGAGTCTGACCACAGAGCAGACAATGGATTTAAGGTCTGTGCATCATGTGATAATGGTAAAGATTTCATAATAGAAGGGAGGTTTGTTTTCAAACTGACCTCATTGTCACAGATAATAGTTTACAGCTGCTGGTGAACATAAATACTTTGCTTGGGGTCTAGGGGTATGTGTGTCAAAGAGGAAATGTAGACTAGGTATGGAGAGCAGGCGATCCTTCCCCTCTCTACTCAGTTTCCAGGTAATAATGCAATCAATTCTCTGTATTAAGCAGCTTCTACCCTAGGGAGGGCTTACCATTTACAAAGCACTTTGCCATCTGTGCCCAAAAATACTTTAGGGTTTGCTAAGTACTTTGCCATTTACAAAGCTCTTCAGCATCAGTTTTTCTATGTGATATTCACAATAGACCTGTGAGGAAGACTGGGATAGGGGCTACTATTCTCATTTGACAGATAAAGAAACTGAGATTAAGGAAGACAAAAGGACTTGTCCAAAGCTATTCAGACACCTCCTCCCCCATCCCTGTGATAGAATCAAGACTTTAACCTGAAGCTTCTGTCTCCAAATTCAGAGCTCTTTTCCCTATACTTGAATTGTCTCATTACCCAGGGTGATTTAGTTTCCATAAATAAGACTCCAAACTGACTGAAGTATAGCTCTTTTGTTCAAATTATTTAAATACCTCCCGGAGGCCAGCAAGTTGCTCAGTGAGAAGAATGTACATTTGGGGGGGGGGGAGAGGAGGGGTGGGTCTTGGTGGTGGTACAAAATGGCTTAGAGGAAAGAATACCAGACTTGGAATCAGAGGACCTGAGTGCAGTCCTGGCTTGGGTCAGCAGCAATATAGCCTGGGGTGAATTGGTTCACCTTATGTTTATATATATATATATATGTCACTATAATATAGGGACATTGACCTCAATGGTCTCTAAAGATCCTTTGCCATCCTATGTAGGCCCCATGAAATTAAATATGAGATTGAAATTCTTGCTATCAGCGTAACTTGAAGCTTATCAGTTCCATGTGGGGCCAATATAGAATGGGAAAGTAGCCAGTGCTGTGTGGTGCAGTGGATGAGACTCTGGATTCCCAGACAGAACAAATGGATCCAAATTCCATCTCAGACACTTTCCGCCTCTGTGATCCCTGAACAAGCTACTTAAATTCTCTGTTTTTCATTTTCCTCATCTGTAATATGAGAAGATTGTACTCACCGATCTCTGAAATCTCTGATCCTGTAATTCCAGGAGGCCTTGGGCCAACAAACATCTTTACTGAGGCTAACCCACGGCTATTCTAGCATAGTGTTCTGTGCATCCTTGGCAAGTAGTAAGTGCTTCTTGTATTTTACTGTACCCTCTGACTCTGGCGTCCCTCCTCTGATATCCATCTAGAGCTTAGAAAAGCTGTGCAAACTCCCAGCCTTCCTCTCTGGGCACATGCATTCCTCTCCTTTGGCTTCTATAGATTGAATCCCAGCAAAGGGAATTTACAAAAGCACCCCTCTCTTCTCTCTGCTTGGGATCTGTGCTTCCTGTCCTCTATGGTCCACAGAAAGACTTTTTGGGTGAGGTCAGAACTTGGGCTTGAGATACCCTGCCTATTAATTATAATAATAACAATATCTCACATTTCTAAGGTAGATAAAGCTTTTGTCTTCGAATTTCCCTAGAGTAGTTAGCCTGGATCTTTCCTTTGCTCTATCTTACCTTCCTCTATGTTGTATGCCTGACTCTCCTCCCCAGCAACTAGAATGTAAATTCCTTAAAGGTAGAAACATTTTGTTTTTACCTTGCACATTTGTAGTTGTCATTCAGTAGTTTCAGTTATGTCTAATTCTTTGTTTCATTGGTGTCCAACTTTCTGTGACCCCATTTGGGATTTTGTTGTTAAAGACAATGGAGTAGTTTGCCATTTCCTTTTTCCAGTTGAAGAAACTGGGCAAACAGGGTTAAATGAATTTCCCAGGGTCACACAGCTACTAAGAGTCCAAGGCTTGATTTGTACAATCGTATGTTTTATTGTGCTTTGTTATGGAAATGCTTGTTTTTTTCCATAAATTAAAGATTAAAAAAAAAAAACAAACACTTACTTGGAGTCAGGAGGCCTAGGATAGAACCTAGGCTCTCATTCTGAAGAGTTGAATGACCCTGGATGAGTCATTTCACTCCTCTACCTGTTCTCCTCATCTGTAGAATATAGGCAATTAGATTTAAGATTCATAACTCCCAGAGTAATTGTGAAGAAAACATTTCCTAAGTCTTAAAGGGCTAAAGAATGTGAACTATTATCATTATTACTCCTTGAAAGGCATTGTACTGGGTATGGAGCAATTTGCCCCTTACAACCCCCCTTTCTCCTACCCTGTTGTTTTATAGCACATGGATTATATTAAGAGTGTATTTTCAATTCTGGCATGCCATATGAAGGATGCATGCTCTCCATAACCACTGAGGATTCTAAGCAGAAACTATAGCAAAATTCCAAGGATCTGAACTTGTCATATGGAATATAGTCATGAAAGTTCTTTGAAGTTGATTAAGAAGGGTGGGGAAGAGAATGGACCAAGCATGAAATTGCAATGTCTCTAGCCATCACTAGACAAATCATGATGCTGACTTAAATCTGTTTTCTATATATTCTTCCATTTCTGCAACCCCATTCATGGAATGACTGGCATTACAGGATAAGAACATGCACTTGGAAAAACGGAACATCTCCTTCAGGGAAGATCATTAAACCCTGAGAAGAGAGGTGGATGACTAATTTTCAATTCAGTTCAATAAACATTTACTAAGTACTTATTGTGTTCAATGCACTGTGTTAGAGGCTGGTGTTTCTGAAATGAAAAATAACAAAGCCCCTGCCCTCAAGGAACTTACCATCTAATAAAAGTTATACAAATATAACGCTCAACTCATAGAATATTTGTAAAAGACTCTCATTATTATTGATGGAGAGGGATTACAAGGATTAGGCACCTCTACCATGTACCCAAAGTACTTATCTCCCTTTAGGCACTTTTATCTTTGCAAGGGGTAGGGCTGGCCCTAATAACTGCAACTGATCCTAGGGTATGACAGAGCCTTGAGGGCCTTTACCATCATGGTAAGATTCCACCTAATAGCCAAATAACTTTCTGGCAATGCTTTAAGTTTCTAAATTTCAGAGAAAGTGCCAACATGCAATGGTGGAGTTAGTTTCCTTACCTGGGAATTCCTACTACCTATAAAATCATTGGTCTAATCTCATAAGTATAAATCCTTGGGAATTTGAACTAATCTTCCTCCAAGTTTATAACAATAAAACTGTCAATAAATATTTATTAAAAACTTACTATGTTCCAGTCACCATGCTAAGCTCTGGGGACACAAAGAAAGGCAAAGGATTTTGACTGCCTTCAAGAAACAATCTAATGGAGGAGACAATAAAAAACAAAAATGTACAGACAAGATCTATATCTATAAATAGATACACATACATATATACATGAATACACATGTTATATATGTATGTATAATTAACAAGGAGAAGGCACTAGAATTAAGAGGGATTAGGAAAGGATCCTTGTAGAAAGTAAGATTTTAGGTGGGACTTGAAGGAATCCAGAGAAATCAGAAAGGGGAAATGAGAAGGGAAAACATTCTGGGCATGGGGACAGCCAGAGAAAATGCTGAGAGTCAAGAGATGGAATGTCTTATTCACGTAATGGCAAGGAGGCTAGTGTCTCTAGAGTGAACAGTATGTGCGGGAGGTATAAGATATAAAAGGAAAAAAGAAAGGGGGAGGAAAGGTGGTAAAGACCTTTGAACACCAAATGGAGAATTCTGTATTTGATCCCGACAGTGATAGTCATTGGAATTTATTGAGCATGGAAGTGGCATAGTCAGACCAGCACCATAGGAAAATCACTTTGGTAATTGAATGGAAGATAGATTAAGGTGAGACTGGAGAGTGGGAAGAGACTTATATCAGGCTGACCACTTAGCAGGCTATTTCAATAGTCCAGACATGAGGTAATGAGAACCTATACTAGCATGGTTGCAATATCAGAGAGAAGAAGGAGGCATATACAAGAGATGTTGCAAAGGGAAATCAACAGTCTATGGCAACAGATTAGAAATGGAGGTGGGGAGGGGCATGGCAAGAGATAGTAAGGAGTTAAAGATTATACCCAGGATGCGAGCATTGGGGACTGGGAGGATACTAGTGCCCTTGACAGCACAAGGGACATTTAGAAAAAGAAAGGGTTTAGAAGGAAAGATAATGACTTCAGTTTCAGTTCTGCTGAGATTAAGATGTCTACTGTACATCCAGTTTGAGATGTCTGCTAGACCAGAAGTCAGAAAAGAAGTTATGACTGGCTAGGTAGATTTGAGAATCATCAGCATAGAGATGAAAATTAAATCCATGGGAGCTGTTGAGATCACCAAATACAGTAGTATAGAGGGAGAGGAGAAGAGGCCCCACAACAGACCCCTGTGGGACACCTACAGTTGGTAGTTATTCTCTACAAAGGAGACTGGAAGGAACGATTAGGTAGGAGGAGAACCAGAAGAGAGTAGTGTCCCAAAAATCTAGAGAAAAGAGAGTATCAAGGAGAAGAAGGTGATTGATACTATTAAAAGCTTCAGAGTGGTCAAGAAGAATTAGGATTGAGAAAAGTCCATTGGGTTTGGCAATTAGGAGATTGTTGGTAACTTTGGATAGAATAGTTTTATTGGGATGATGAGGTCAGAAGCTGAATTGTAGGGGATGAAGAGGAGTGGGAGGAGAGAAAATGGTCTCTTTTTAAGGAGTTAAACTACAAAGGGCAGATAGATATGATAATAATTAGCTGAAATGGAAGGATTATGTGAGAGTTTTTGGAGGATGGGAGAGATGTGGACATGTTTGTAGGCAATAGGGAAGGAGCCAGTAGACAAGGAGAGACAGAAGATAAGTGAGAGAGGTGGATGATAGGAGGGCTAGTCTGTTGGAAGAGATAGGGTAGAATGGGATCGTATTTCCTGGTAGAAGGTAGAAGGAGTTTGCCTTGGCAAGGAGGATCATCTCTTCATGTGAGACAGGAGTGAAGGAGGAGATAATGGCAGCAGGCATCAGAGTGTTATGAGATGAGGATCAAATGAGAATATGTGTCCATTGTTTGCTATATAAAGTTAGATATTAGTATTCTATTTTTATCTATATTTCTAGCACATAATACAGTGATTTGCACATAGAGCTCTATACAAGATAAGTTTAATTTCATTTCCGCTTCTTCCCTATAACAGTATTCAGATACTTAAAGGCAACCATCCGACTCCCATGAGTTTTGTCTTATCCAAGTTAAATATCCTCAGTTACTTCAGGTTTTCTGCACATAATAAGCTTGTAATCATCCCACTATTGTACCTTGGTCTTCTTGTAAGTATACTTCAGCTTACCAGTTTCTCTCTTAAAACATAGTACAAACATACTTTTCCGATACTTCAGAAGTCTTTTGATTTCACTGATTTGGGTCCTCCTTCCCCTAATGTAGAGAACACTCCATCTGTCCCTTAATGGGCAGTTTAATGAGTTTCTCTGGCCAAAGAATCCATAGTAGTTGGACAGCTTTTAAGGAATGAGCCTCTCTATAGTGAACTACACTGGTCCTTAGATAATACTTAGTCTTCCTCAGCACTCCTACTTGAAACCAGTGTGGTAGGACCTTAGGATCTGCCAAGGTTCAAGTTCTGCTGGCATAACTCAGGGTCACCCCTATGCTATTATGATGCCAGATGTACTTTGGTGGAGTATATGTTTATCATGTCCGTGCTTACATGCTATCATATGCCATGCTTTCCATATCTTGCTCCAGGCACAGTGATCACATCAACAATACCTCTGCTTTTGGAAAGGAATAGCAGTTACCAGTCTTGTGACAACCTAGACCAAAATTCCTTTCCTTGGCCATCACTCCTCCATATGTGTTGCCTCCTCCATTAGAATATAAGCTCCTTAAAGAAAGGGAAAGTTTTGGGTTTTGTATTTGTATCCCTGCTTCTTAGCACAGTGCTGAACCCAGAGTAAGTAATGCTTTTTCATCCTTTGTCATTTATTCATTCTTTCCCATTACTTTAAATGCACAAAATACTACCCAATCTGTGATAAGAATAGGGCTTGGACCTTTGATTTCATCGGCAATGATGAGGATGAAGAAACATCTCCTACCAAAGTAGGTCAGCACCTTCTTTGCAACCTTGGTACTGTACTAGCATGGTGGCAATATCAGAGAGGAGAAGGAGGCACATTCAAGAGATATTAATGACCTTAGAAAGTTGCCTACAGAGCACTGGGAGTTTGACTTGTTGAGGGTCACACAGTCAGTATGTATCACAGATGAGACTTGACTTCATGTTTCCCTGAGTTCTGAGGCCAGTTCTCTATCTGCTGTATCACACTACCTTTCCTGCACAATTTACTTCTGTCAATTCATGTGGGAGGTAATGACTCTACCAGAGGAACCCTGGCATGGGTTTCTGCTTTCTTGAAAGTCCTCAAGAAGAAACTAAAAGACTTGGGGGACACATATGAGGATTTAATTGCTCCTTTCAGCTGAAGGCTATGACTTTGAATAAGAAAGGTAGATAATGATAACAAAAGCCCACATTTATAATAACCTTGTTAAGTAGGTGGTATGGGTGTAATTGATTTTACATTTGAGGAAAGTGAAGCTCAGGTTAATTAAGTTCCAATAGCACAGCCACAGAATCGAATCACTTCTGATACCAAGTCTACTGCCCCAGGTTGTCTCTCAAGTTGGAAAGCCAATGGCTGGCCACATGAATGGTTTCAAAGAACAAGAACATGGTTTAAGATGTGGAAAAAAATGGGCTCTTGGCTAGAGGTAGACCATCTCCTTTGAAGACTCAGAAGAACAGGTCTTCATGGAGAGCTGCCAACCTGACCAAAAGGGTTTTAGCTATTGAATTAGAAACAGAAGAAACTACAGGTGAAGCCACTTCATCATCTTAGAATTTGCAAAAAGCTGAGGAAGATGAGTGAAGAGATTGGCAAAAAAAAACACCTCCATGTTTTCAGAGTTTAAGTCACCTGACTGGGACCTGAGTGAGTGCATGTACATATGGTCATTGTTACCTTTAAGAAGATGTGGAGAATGGGCAGAATGCCAAAAGAGTAGAACACCAGTAAACATATTCTTGATTTTCTTTTTTATTGGGGGGGGTGAGTATATGTTATTTGTTTTGTTTTTAATATATTTATTTTTTAGTTTTCAACATTCATTTCCACAACATTTTGAGTTATAAATTTTCTCCCCATCTCTCCCTTACCCCTCATCCCAAGATAGCAAGCATACTTAATACCCTTTCCCCCAATTTGTTCTCTCTAATGTCCTCTCCCATTCCTCCCTTACTTTCTTGTAGGGCAAGATGTATTTCTATACTCCATTGCCTGCATATCTTATTTCCCAGTTGCATGTGAAAAAACAAATTTTTAACATTTGTTTTTAAAACTCTGATTTCCAAATTTCTTCCCTTCTTCCCTCCTCACCCACCCTCACTGGGAAGATAAACAATTAAATATAGGTTGTACATGTGTACTTGTGTAAAACATTTCCATAGTAGTCATATTGTGAAAGATTAACTATAGGCAGAGTCAAGATGGTGGAGTAGAAGCAGGACCTCTGAGAAGCTCCGGCTTCCACCTTCCCCAATCAATGTAAAAAGGGGACTCTGAACAAACTTTGAAGCTGCAGAACCCACAAAATGACACAGGGAAGCTAACCTCCAGCTAAGGACAGCTCCACAGGCTGGCAGGAATCAGCCAGTGCAGGGCTCTGGGAGCCAAGCCCAGGCCCGCTTGAGCTGGAGGTTTTAGCCACAGGACGGGTCTGACCAGATGGCTGGAGGGACTCCAGATCAGCAGCAGCTATGTCCATTTCCAGAATTATCAACACATAGATGCAAAGGACAAAGTGAGACGTCAGTGCAGTCTGGACTTTGGGACCCAGTAAATGGGAGTGCGTGGCTTTTGCCCCCGGGGTGAGAATCTGCTGAGCCGCCCGGCAAAGCCAGCCAGCTCCAAGTAGCAGCTTCAGCTCCTGGCCTGCAGAATGTAGGGGTACCAAGCGACCAGTCTGAGGAATAATTGCTCTTGCTTTAACTTGCTTGGATCTGGATTGTGGTCTAGGGTGTAGGTCCTGGGGTGTGTGTCCAGCTTGCCAGAGCATGTGGAGGCCTCAGAGAGGGCATGCATTTAATACCTCCAGCAGATGAGAAAACTCCAGCATTTGGGATGAAAGCTCCCCTGTCTGGTGGCAGAGTCCTACTCTAGCAAAAAGCCCAGGGGTCAAGTGACTGAGGGGCAATATGACCAGGCAAAGGAAACAAAGCAGACAGAAGATTCCAACATTAGACTCCTATTTTGGGGACAAAAAGGAGCAAAGCATGGAACAGGAGGAAGACAGTAAAGTCAGAAATCCTGCAGCAAAAGCTTCAAAGGAAAATACGAGCTGGTTACAGGCCATAGGGGACCTTAAGAAGCAGATAAGAGAAGTGGAGGAAAAATTTGGAAAAGAAATGGGAATTATGCAAGAAAATTATGAAATGAGAGTCAACAGCCTGACTGAGGAAAATAACACCTTAAAAGCAGACTAACTCAAATGGCAAAGAAGACTCAAAAAAGGTAATGAGGAGAAGAAAGCCTTAAAAAGCTGAATTTGCCAGATGGAAAAAGAATCTCAAAAGCTCAATGAGGAGAATCATTGCTTCAGAATTAGATTGGAGCAAATGGAAGCTAATGACTTTATGAGAAATCAAGATGGTGTTAAACAGACCCAAACAAATGAAAGAATAGAAGACAATATGAAATATCTCATGGGAAAAACTACTGACCTGGAAAATAGATCCAGGAGAGATAATTTAAAAATTATTGGACTCGAAAGGCATGATCAAAGTAAGAATCTAGAAATCATCCTCCAGGAAGTTCTCAAAGAAAACTGCCCTGATGTTTTAGAATCAGAGGGCAAAATAGAGGTTGAAAGAATGCACTGATCACCTCCTGAAAAAGATCCCAAAAAGAAAACTCCTAGGAATATTATAGCCAGGTTCTGGAATTCCCAGATTAAGGAGAGAATATTACAAGCAACCAGGAAGAAACGATTTGAATATTGTGGAAACACAATCAGTATAACACAGGATCTGGCAGCTTCTACACTAAGTGATCAAAGGGCTTGGAATATGATATTCTGGAGGTCAAAGGAGCTGGGATTAAAACCAAGAGTCACCTACCCAGCAAAACTGAGTATCATGTTTCAGGGGAAAATATGGTCATTCAGTGGAAAAGAGGACTTTCAAGCATTCTTGATGAAAAAACCAGAGTTGAATAGACAATCTGACATTCAGATACAAGAAGCAAGAGAAGCATGAGAAGGTAAACAGGGAAAAGAAATCATAAGCAACTTATCAAAGTTTAACTATTAACCTTCCTACATGGAAAACAGAATATATATATATCCATATATGAGGGTATATGGGCATATGAATACATATGTGAATGTGTGTATATATATATTTACAGGTATACATAGATGGAGGGCACAGGACCAATTTAACAGCAAGGGATGATATTTAAAAGGTGAAATTAAGAGTTGAGAGAGGAATATAATGAGAGGAATTGGGGAGAGACAGAATGGGGTAAACTATCTCATATAGAAGAAGCAAGAGAAAATGGTTACAATGGAGGAAAGAATAGGAAGGCAAAAGGGAATGGGTCAACCTTATTCCCATTGAATTTGGCTTGGGGAAGGAATGTAATACACACTAAATAGGTTATTTTACCCTACAGGAGAGTAGGGGGGAAGGCAATGAAAGGTGGGATGATGGAAGGGAGGGAAGGCTGGGGGGGAAGTCAGAAGCACCCACTTTTGAAAAGGGACATGATCAAAGTAAATAATAGAATAACTGGGAGTTGGGATAGGATGGATGGAAAAATAGTCAGTCTTTTACAATATATCCATTATGGAAATATTTTGCATAGTGACACATGTACAATGTATATTGAGTTAGTTATTTTCCCAGTAAGGATGGGTGACAATTGACAATTGACAAAATAGGTGACAATCCTATTCTAATGATCCTCTGCTGTCTTTCTATGTACACATGTATACACATATGTAGGCACTCACGTATGGATTTATATACACATCCACCCTCCTATACACACATATGAATGTATACATATATATTCTCTTCAAATATCCTCTTACTGAGTAATTCATGAGTTACAATTATCATTTTTCCATATAGGAATTTAAATAGCTCAAAATTAATAAGTTATTTATGATTTCTTTCTCCTCTTTACCTTCTCATGCTTCTCTTGCTTCTGATATTTGAAAGTCAAATT
>NW_027186418.1:2953684-2962381 GCF_028583685.1 Petaurus breviceps papuanus | reverse complement strand
AGGGGGGAAGGGGGCGAGAGGGGGGATGATAGAAGGGAGGGAAGGCTCAGGGGGAGGGAAGTTGGAAGAACCCACTTTTGAAAAGGGATGGGATCAAAGTAGAGAATAGAACAAGTTGGAAGTGGGCTAAGAGGGAGGGAAATATATTCAGCCTTTTACAATATATCTACTATGTTATTATTTTTCATTAGCCACACATATACAACCTATACAGAAGTGCTTATCTTCCCAGTAAGGGTGAGTGACAAGGGAGGAATGGAATGAATCTGGAATTCAAAGTTTTAAAATAAAATGTTTAAATATATATATATATATATATATGTACTATTATTAATACCATTTTACATGTAATTGAGAAATAAGATATACAGACATTGGGGCATAGAGATCCACCATGCCCTACTGGTAAAGTCAAAAGGGGTGTGGGAGAAAATATGGGAGAGAGCAGATTGGAGGAGGAGATATCCTGAGGGACTGCTATTTTGGGGTGGTGTGTAGGGGAAAAATGGGGAGAAAATTTGTAACTCAAAATCTGGCAGAAATGAATGATGTTAATCAGAAATTAATAAAGCATTTGAAAAATGAAAAAAATATTAGCTATATTTCCTTCCATCCTATTCTGCCCCCATTTATTCTATTTTCTCCTTTGACCCTGTCTGTTTTCAAAGTTTTTGCCTCTAACCATTCTCTCCCCCAATCTGCCCTCCCTTCTAACATCCCTCCTCATATCCCCCCCCCACACACACACACTTTCCTATGGCATAAAATACCCAATTGAGTTTGTATGTTATTCCTCTTGATCCAAATTCAATGAGATTAAGGTTGACTCATTCCCTTTCACTTTTCTGCTGTTCCTCTCCATTGTAACAATTTTCTCTTGCCTCTTTTATGTGGGATAATTCATTCTCTCTTCCTTTCTCCTGCTCCCAATATATTCCTCTCTACCCTCTTAATTTTATTTTTTAGATATCATTCCTTCATATTCAATTCATCCTGTGCCCTCTGTCTATGTATACATGTACACACACATACATATATGTATACATACACCCTCCTTTAAATACATACATATGTACATATATACACATATATTCCCTTCAACTATCCTCACACTGAGAAAAGTCTCATGAGTTACAATTATTGTTTTTCCATGTAGGAATGTAAATAGTTCAATGTTAATAAGTACCTTGTGATATCTTTTTCTTGTTTACCTTCTCATGCTTCTCTTGCTCTTGTATTTGAAAGTCAAATTTTCTGTTCAGTTCTGGTCTTCTCATAAAGAGTGCTTGAAAGTCCTCTATTTCATTGAATTTCCATATTTTCCCCTAGAGTATTACACTCAGTTTTGCTGGGTAGGTGCTTCTTGCTTTTAATCCTAGCTCCTTAGACCTTCAGAATATCATATTCCCAGGCCTTTGATCCCTTAATGTCTAAGTTGCTAGATCTTGTGCTATCCTTATTGTGTTTCCACAATACTCAAATTGTTTCTTCCTCACCACTTATAATATTTTCTCCTTGACCTGGGAACTCTGGAATTTGACTATAATATTCCTAGAAGTTTTCCTCTGGGGATCTTTTTCAAGAGGTGATTGGCAAATTTTTTCAATTTCTATTTTGCCCTCTGGTTCTAAGATATAAGGGCTATTTTACTTGATAATTTCTTGAAGGATGATTTCTAGGCTCTTCTTTTGATCATGGCTTTCAGGTAGTCCAACAATTTTAAAGTGATCTCTCCTGGATCTATTTTCCAGGTCAGTGATTTTTCCAATGAGATATTTCACATTGCCTTCTATTTTTTCATTTGTTTGGATCTGTTTTATGATGCCTTTATTTCTCATAAAGTCATTAGCTTCCATTTGCTCCAATTTAATTTTGAAGGAATTATTCTCTTCATTGAGTTTTTGAAATTCCTTTTCCATCTGACTAGCTTTGCCTTTTAAGGCATTCTTTTCCTCATTGACTTTTTGGACCTCTTTTGCCATTTGAGTTAGTCTATTTTTTAATGTGTTATTTTCTTCAGTCAGACTGTTGACTCATTTTTCATGATTTTTTTGCATTACTCTCATTTCTTTCCCCAATTTTTCCTCTCATTCTCTTACTTGATTTTCAAACTCTATCTTGAGCTCCTCCATGGCCTGCAACCAATTCATATTTATTTTGGAGGCTTTGGATACAGGAGTTTTGATTTTGTTGTCTTCTTCTAGTTCTATGTTTTGATCCTCTTTGTCCTCAAAAAAGATTCTGTAGTCTGATCGTGCTTCCTCTGTTTGCTTGTCTTGACAGCCAATTATTTGATTTGTGCTCTTTGCCATGGTAGAACTCTGCTTCCTGAGTGGAGAGTGCTGTGTCTCAGATTTCTGGGATTTTGCACAGTTGTTGTCAGAGCTGTTGTAAAAGCTATGTAGAGTGCCCTCTCTATAGCTGCCACAAACTCTGCCATACTAGTGCTCCTCAACCCAGGGCTGCCACCCAAGACTGCAACCCAGATCCAAGCAGATCAAAGCAAGAGCAATTCCCATCTGAACAGTTGCTTGGTCCCTCTAGAATCTATAGGCCTGGTGCTCAGGAGGCAGCCACATGGCAATAGTTGCAGCTCCTGCCCCTCTCTGCCACCCTGGGGGCAAAGACTGGACTATGCTCTTCTCTAACCTTGTTCCAACAGAGTTCTCCCACTAACCTTTTGCTTTCTTTTTGGTGTTTATGGGTTGAGAAGTCTGGAAACTGCCACAGCTGCCAGTGATTCACTCTCCTGAAGTCTGCTCCACCAGCTCTGTGCCACAGGTCTGGGTCGCTCCCAATCTGAGCCAGTATGGCTCACCTGGCACTGCTCTCTGCTCCCAGCTTGGTGTGATAGACCTTTCTTGTTGGTCTGTCAGGATGCCTTCAGCAGGAGATTTGTTTCTCTCTGTCACTTTGTGGGTTCTGTAACTGCAAAATTTGTATAGAGTCATTTTTTGCAGTTATTGGAGGTGGTTGGAGCAGGAGTTCAAGCAAGGTCCTGCTTTTACTCTACCATCTTAGCTCCACCCCCCATTTTTTTATTTTCAAAAGGAAAATAGGCAGATTACAAAAACTAGAGACCGGGTAGCTTAAGAGCAACATGCAGGATAAAAGAATAAAAAAATTAAATGATTGAATAAATGGCTTTTGAGCATTTGGAGCACCTTAGTCTAACCCCTCAGTTTACAGATGACAGGACAGGACAGGGGAGTTTAAATAAATTATTCATGGCCATTTGCATAGTACCTATAAGAGGTAGGGTTTGAATTTGCTCTGAATCCAAAATCATTGTTTTTTATTCCCCCTATACCCAGCTGTTCCCTAAATATCAAAACTAAACAGGGCTTTAAATCATGGAAAATGGGATGTTTAAAGTTAGGGTAGATCTTAGAGCCTGTCTAGTCCAATCAACTCATTTTATATATCATAGAATGGAGGCAAGTACGTTTTACTCATCTATGAGTACCTCCATCTGCTGATGTCCAAAATATTGTTCTCTTCCTGGCACCATATCAGGAAGGGGTTGGGCTAGATAATCTCCGGGGTTCCTTTTGGCTCAAGATCATATCTATCTATGAGATCCTATTCATCTAATGTCCTATATTATATTTTTATCAATGACTTGGCTGAAGGTGTGAATGACATGCTCATCAAATTTGCTGAACCCTTAAAGTTAGGAAGTAGAGCTAACAAACTGTAATACAGAAGTATTACAACAAAAGAGCACAATAATTTGAAACAAGGGATCAGATATAAGATACATTTTTTTCTAAAAAATAAATTTTATTGATGTTTTTCATTTTTATATGACCTAAATTTCCAAATGTATCCCACCTCTTTGTGCCTCTCAGAGAGCCATCACTCTTAAAAAATACAAAAGAACAAAGTAAGTTCAATAGAGCTAACTAAAATGTTGATGAATTTAAAGTTAAATACAGTGTTCTGGACCCATAATACTCTACAACTGAAAAGAAACTGGGGGAGGGGCCCACCCATATTTCTTCTTTGGGATCAAGCTTGGGGTATTTTCCCAGAATTCAGTTTCAATGTTTTTGTTGTTATTCTTTCCATTTATATTGTTACACTCATTGCATATTCATTTTTTTTAATCATTCTGATTTCTTCAGTTTGCATGTGCCTCATTTCTTACCTAGCTTTAATCACCAAATGGGCATTGCCTCAATAAAACTGAGGCCTGTTAAAGACCTTAGCTTAAAAAGGTCAAAATCTGCCACTGTATCCATCTCCGGTCATCCTGATCTACATATCTTGCCACTGGAACCAGAGGTCTCTCGAGGAGTGAGGTTGGTGACTTTGCATAGCCCTATTTCACTTAAATCCGATTCACTTGCATGTCACGGGATCATCTTCCTGATGACATGGTCTTCTCCAAGAATGAAGGACAAACAACAACAAAAACAAATTCATCTAGCCTTCCCATGTTTCTCTATAGTGAGAGAACCATTTATTATAACACAGTTATATTCCATTACATTCATGTGCCAACGTTTGTTTAGTCATTCCCCAATCAATAAATTTCTTCTACTTTGTTTCCATTTCTTTGCTACTGCAAAAAGTGCTGCTGTATCTGTATATGTGACTTTACTTTTTCTCATCATCCTTCTTTGGGTTATATGTCTAGTAATGGAATCTCTTTTTCATAGGAACATGTTCAATAGTCTTTTTGTATGATTCTCAAACTGTTTTCCAAAATGGTTGGACCAATTCACAGCTCCACAGTTAGTTGATCACTTAGTGCACCTGCCTTTCCACAATCCCTCCAACAATGTCCATTCTTTTCTTTTATCATCTTTGCAAGTTTGCTGGGTGTGAAGTAAAACCTCATAGTTATTTTAATTTTCCTTTCTTTTTAGTGATTTTGGGCATTCCTTCATATGGCTGTTAATAATTTACAATTCCTTTTTTGAGAACCCTTTGTTCCTATCCTTTGACCACTTATCTATTGTGAAATGACTTTTGCCTTTTTATAACTTTTAACAGAGATAAATCTAAAGTTTTGTAAATGAGTTCATAAAAATATCAAATTACATAAATACAGAATGGTGAAACATGACTAGATAACAACTGATGTGAAAAAAGAGATAGGGGTATAGCAGACTTCAGGCTTTAATCTTATTAAATTATATGACACGATAGTCAAAGTCAATGCAATTTTAGGTTTCATGAATAAAACCATGGTGTCTAAACTGGGGGACTTCATGATCCCACTGTTGTCTGTCCTGATTGGTCCACATTTGAAATACTGTCTTCCATTTTAGATACCACATTTTAGGAAGGATATTGATAACTACATCTGGGAGTTTCTGAGATAGAGGGAACTTGAAATTATTCTACGTAAGGAGTAGTTGAAGGAACTATGAATGTTCAGCTTGGAAAAAAGAAAACCAAAGGGGAGCAGGATTGCTAATTTTTACTACTCTGAAGGAAGAAGCATTATACCTGTTCTCCTTCACCCCAGAAAGCAGAAGTAAGGCCAATGAGTAGAAGCAAATTTCAGCTCAATATAAAAAGGAACTCACTAACAATCAGAGTTGTCCAATAGAAAGGAATGCTTTAGGAGGTCACAAATTCCCCATGACAAAATGTCTTTAAGTAGAGGACACATTTGTCAAGGATGATGTGGAGGGACTTCATGTGTACCTTATTCAAGATGGATGAGCACTGTTATGCTCTAGAATTGGGGAAGGACCTTAAAGGTCATCTATTACAGCTCCCTCATTTTATAGATGGAGAAATTGAGGCCCAAAGAGATTAAGCGATTGAATTCTTTGTCTCTCCTGACATCATATTATCTCATTTTGTTTCAGATCTTTTCATTTTCCCTACAGTTTTTTTTTTGAGCTATCAAAGCCATGTTGCTGTATGTTTGCTTCTGAGTGTCTCTGAAGTCATTTTCTGTTTCTTTTCAAATCCAAGTATTATAAAATGCTTATATGTTCTGCCAAAGGAGGCTATGGAATCTCCTTCCTTAGAGGCTTTTAAGGAAAGGGTAGGTGATTCTCTGGAATAGTTTAAATTCATCCTATCTAAGAGTCTAAACTATTCATTTTAGGAGAACAAAATTTGGGAGTCTAACAGCTTACAGGAGCAGATACTATGAAGGGCAAACAGGCTATCCTACAGAACATCCTTTGGTGCCACCTAAAATCCTATACTGTTAGGTCCATGAGGCGGACCCTATGCTTCAGTCCTATTTCTCTAGACTTAGGAATATCAAATCCTAGAATGTGAGTGGAAGACAGCCAGCAATAATAAAATAGAGAATGTATCTTATACAGGGAGTCATACTCCTATATATATATGTATATTTGTGTGTGTGTCTTTTTGGAGGAGGAAAGGTAGAGCGATTGGGGTTAAGTGACTTGCCCAAGGTCACATAGCTAGTAAGTAAGTATGTCAAGTGTCTGAAGACTGATTTGAACTCAAGTCCTCCTGACTCTGGGGCTGGTGCTCTATTCACTGAGCCACCTAGCTGCCCCCTATACTCCGATATTTAAAAAGCAGAAACAGAGGCTCTTTGAGGAAAAGTGTCTTGGGTCACACAGCTAGTAAGGGACAGACTTGAAACTTGAACTCAGATTCTTATACTTAAAGTTCAGAATTCTTTCCAATATAAGATATTGGCTTCTCTATTCTGATGTTCTTTGGTCAACAGTTCTATTCAAGCACTGGAATCTCTTGCTTTTCTATTTGCCAGGTCCTGTGAGATCTTTCCTCACTGTGAGGACAGGCCAGACCTGCAGAATGTTAATCTTTGACAAGCAACATGGTCTAGTGGAAAAAGCCCTAACTCTGCCACTTACTTACTGTCCTTGGGGAAGTCTGTTCACCTCTGTGGGTTTCTTCATCTGTAACCCAACAAGGTTGGAGTCAATGATTTTAAGGTGCTTTTCAGCTATAAATCTATGACTCTAAGATCTATAGATAATGTATAAGAATGAGAGGAGTGAAGTTAGGAAGGAACAAAGGGAGAAAGGAAGGGAAGAAACTGAAGGAAGAAAAGAAGAAAGGGAAGAAATAGAAAAGAATGAAGGGAAGGAAGGAAAGAAGAAACAAAGGAAGGAAGGAACAAAGGAAGGAAGGAAGGGAAGGAATAGAAAAGAATGAAGGGAAGGAGGGAAAGAAGGAAGAAAAGAACAAGCATTTATTAGGTACCTACTATGTATCAGTCATTGTGCTAAGTGCTTTACAAATATCTTCATTATAACTCTAGGAGATAGGTGCTATGTTTATTCCTATTTTCCAGTTGACAAAACTGAGGTCCCCAAACCGAGATGAAGTGATTTACTCAGGATCGCATAACTAGGAAGTATCCGAGGCTATAATTCGAACACAGGTCTTCCTGACTCCAGGTCCAGTGTGCCACCTCGTTGTCTCAGTACAGAAGCTGTGTTTCCCCACTTTGATTTTGTGACAACAAGGTACCACCCTCCCTCCTCAGGACTATTTGCATTGAGAGATTTAGAGGGACCCTCCTTAATCTTTTATGTTAATTCTAATCAGTAGCAGACTGTTAGGTCAGCTACTCATCATCTCTCTCCTAATTGCAACTTCTTTGAAAGCTGGTTGTCTCCCAGGAAATGCAGATCCTCTCCATATCTCTCCATTTTCACAACTCCCTTTGTGCCGTGAGGTTGGTCCTTGTCAGCTTTCCCAGTCAGTGGGGATCTCTGAGCTGGCATGGAGCCAAAAGCAAGTTGGAGTGATCCAAGGGTTGTCAGTTTTTAACGAGTTGGATTTTTCCCAGTTTTACCGCATCCCTTTGGAATTTTGCACTCCAAGCAGCTCACAGACATGGATTCCAATGATCTAGTACTCCTCTGCAGAGAACTTCTGCAGACGGTGAGTCAGGATAGCCCCAGAGAAGAAAAGATCCTTTGCTGCTGGCACTGCGATGGGTTACTTTTCTCAGATCCTTGTAGAGGATCAAATTGAAATTCCAAAAGATGGCATTTCAAGGAAAAACAGAAATGAATCTCTTATGTGGGATTTCAAACCATTCAAAGCACTTTCAGAATTGCGTCTTACAGTGGTATTTGTTTGAGTCTTACGGTGGTACTCAGAGGGCAGTAGGCTGAAGTAGTTATACCCATTTCACAGTAGAGAAACTGAGGTCCAGGGACATGGGATAACTAAGTTCTTTTGAGCAGATATACATAAACTTGTCTATTTTATCATGATCAACATTCCCACCCAGCATTTACTGGATGCCAATTTTGTGTTAAGCACTGTAGTTTCTAATAAAACCTTGGGCAATTGCCTTATCACCTGTCTGAGGCTCAATTTTCTCATCTATAAAACAAGTGGGGTGAACTGGATGGTTTTTACAATTCTTCCAGCTCTAGATCTGTGATTGTAGGACCATATGGCTAATAAGGACTCTATGAAGAAAGATTTGTCCTGAGGGATCTCAGAGCAAGGGAGGTTGCTGTGAGCCAGAATAGCTTGGGGAGGCTTCATGGAATGGAGAGGGAGAGGGGTTTAGGGACTGAGGTGGCCTTGCAGTAATGGGGGACATTTAAATTGGTAGAAAGGAGCTCAACTATTCTTTGGAGGGAGAACAGTGAAATCCCTGGATTCAAATTCCAGTTCTACCTACCTATATAAAACTGGGGAAATCCCTTTATGGAGCCTCCATATCTCTCTCTCTCTCTCTCTCTCTCTCTCTCTCTCTCT
>NW_027186418.1:2933573-2953584 GCF_028583685.1 Petaurus breviceps papuanus | reverse complement strand
CTCTCCCTCTCTCCTTCCTTCCTTCCTTCCTTCCTTCCTTTCTTCTTTTTAACTTCCTACAATTAAAGGAACAAATTAGTTGATCCCTTCTTATCAGAAGGCCCCTTCTGAGCAACTAGGTGGCACAATGGATAGACTGATGGGCCTGGAGTCAAGAAAATTCATCCTCCTGAGTTTAAATCTAGCCTCAGACACTCACTATGTGACCCTGGACAAGTCACTTAAACAAACCTCAATTTCCTTATCTTTAAAATGAGCTGAAGAAGGAAATGGAAAACCATTCTAGTAACTTTGCCAAGGAAACCCCAAATAGTCATAAAGAGTTGGACACAACTGAACAGTAACAAGGTCCCTTCTCTCCATTCCTATGGCTGCCATCCTTGGTTAGGCAGTTGCATGGACCACCGTAAGTGCTTCACTTAACACAGGTGTTTATTATGCTCATTCCCATCACTGTAATAGCCTCCCAATTGGTCTTTCTGCTTCAAGTCTCTGTCTCCAGTAGATTTTCCACCCAGCTAACAACACGATATTCATAAAACACAAGTCTGATTTTGTCTTTCCCTGTTCAATGTACTTCCTTGGCTCTCTATTAACTCTAGAATGAAATAAAAACTCCCATATTCGTCATTTAAGCCCTTTCACAATCTGGCTCTAATTTCTCATTTGAGGCTTATTATGTATTATTTCCTTTCACCAACTCTATGGTCTAGCCAAATTCATCTTCCTTTTCCTCACACATTCCTCACCTCCTGTCTCTGTCTCTTTGCCCAAGCTGCCCTTCATTCCTTGAATATACTCTTTCCTCACCTCTGTCTCTTAGCTATAGTTTCCTTCAAAATTTAGCTCAGATAACACCTCCTACATGAGGCCTTTCCTGACCCCCCATCTGCTAGTGCTTCCCTTGCAAAATTAATTTCCATTTATTTTGTACACACTTATGTAATGGCTACCCTCATATGTGTACTTGTTATCCCTCAAAAGATTGTAAGCTCTTTGATGGTGTGGACTGATTTATTTGTGTTGTTCTAACCCTATTATCTGGAATAGTGCCTGGCAAATGGTAGGTCCTTGCTAAATTGTTATTTGAATGATTGGTTCTAATTAAAAGTCTTATTATTCAAATATTCCTTCTAGCTCTAATGTTCTGTGATTATCAAGTACCCTTCAACCCTGAAGTTCAATAAATTTGTTTTTGATTCATGGGTTTGTGCTAGGAGAGATGGAATTAGAATTAGGCTCTGGTCATCCTTGTAACATATTACAAAAATTGAGAAAACCTCAAAGTAACCACAGAAACAGATGGTACCCATACTGTTTCTAGCCTCAGCCTGACCTCAACAACCATCTCAGCCAAATGGGTGGCCTTCTGCCTCTTCCCCTTCCTCCCCACCCAGGGCTCCTAAGAAGATATGCATCTGCATACCCCTTGGGACTTACTCTGTGTAACCCTAGAGGCAGAAGTAGGACTAATGTTTGGAAGCAATGAGATAAACATCAATTCAATTTAAGGAAGAATTGCCTGGTACTCAGAGTACTAGGACTCATAAGGTGGTAAGCTCCCAGTCACTGGATGTTTTCAAACAGGTGATAAATTGGTAAGAGCAGGTTCCTACATTGGATAGAGGTAGTTCTGAATGATTTGTGGAGTCCCTTCCAACTGCAAGATTCTTTAAATAAGTAAACAAATTTTAAAAATTTATTTTTAATATTTATTTAGAAGAAAATTGAATTCTCTTTTTCATTCCCATTCCTTCTTTATGCATTGAGAAAACAAGCAACATGAAATCAATTATACATATGAAATCATACAAAACCTATTTCCATATTAGCCATGTTGCCAAAAAAAAAAAAAAGGCAAGAAAATAAAGTGGAAAAAAAATTACACTTTGCATTTAGAATTCATCAATTTTGTCTCTGGAGATTGTCTTGGATCAGTATATTGATCAGTAACTCTTAAGATTCTGGGATTCCTGGAGTCTCTAAGCATATGCTTGCTAGTGTCTGGACCTGAAAGGGAAGGGCTTAGTTTCAAATCCAGCTTACTATCTATGTGACCGTGAGAAAATAACAATTCAACACAATAAGCACTTATTAAATGCCTGCTATGTAAAAGGCATTGCCTCAGTTTCCATATTTATAAAATGAGGAATTTTGAGCAGATGATATCTAAGTTTCCTTTCAGTTCTAAATCCTTTGATTCTTTTCCAGAGTCTGTTTTTACTCACAAAGCAGACTGTTCCTTGATATTTGTCAAAGGAAACAGACATGAACAGAGAGTTCAAGAACATGGAACACTGGACAGAGACAGACACCCAAACCATGATATGATCTATGCCAGACCATGTTGAGATTCATTCCTGTGCTGAGTGGGTGCAAGAATAAACATAAAGGTCACAAAAATGACCACTGGAATGCCTAAAGGAAGAAGAAATACTGGGGTTCCTGCTGTCAGCTCCAGAGCCTACTTCATTATCCATTCTAAGACCCTAAGGGTTTTTTTTTCTTTTAATTTAAATTTTCTTCAAGAGAGCATATGGAAAAGTATAGGCAAGACTGGTGTACTGAGATGATTATGAAATGCCTGAGGGGTTGCTATGGTAAATACAGAAACACAGTCTCCTTAAATGACAAAGGCTGAGTGGGTGTGAGCCCCACTCTTCCTAGAAGAGGGAAGTAATGGTTTCTCCTGTCCATGCTCCTACCCTGGGGGAATCTGCTTGTTTAAACACATTCTCCACCATGTGTTGGAGAGAATCTGCTAAGTAACATGGGTTAGCTTTTTTCATCAGACTCACAATATGGTATATATTTTCACTTTTTATCTAATAAATGTTTTCTATCATATAGGCTTTGTGATATTCTGGACAGTTTTCTCTTTGTGTCTGATGAGCATTTTTGAAAAAAAAATGTAAGTCAAGAAAGTCTCTCAAAAGGATCAGCTCTACATTTTACCTTAGGAATATAGACAAAATCATGGGAAGGTCTTAGCTAGTAGCAATTAAATGGGTCTCATTTCCAAAGTGCCTTACTCTATGCAAAGAACTTGCTTAACAACAGCACAGTGAGGAAGACAAGGAAGGGATTATTCCCCTCATCTTTATATGTGGGGAAACTGAGGTACAGAATAAGGAAGACTAGGTCCAAGGTTACATGCTAGTAAGTGACAGAGCTGGGCTTAGAATTCAGGTGTTTTCTGCCTCTACATTCCAGGGCTCTTTCCATAACACAGTACTTTGCCAAAGGGAGTTATAGGGTAAGGCAAGATGTATCAGAGACACGTGAATTAGGATATAGGGAAGCATGGATGAAGTGGGGGGTGGGGGAGATGGATACTATTCCTTAAGAGAGTCACTAATGTCCTTAAAAGAAGAGTAGTGTGTGAGGAACATTTACCATAATTCCTTCTACCTCAGGTTCAATTGATTTTTTGGAATACTGACAAGTCGAGGTCAAGGAGATCCCAGACTTCCTGGTAATGCCTGAGATCTTAGAACATTTTGAAGGCCAGTGCAGGAATCTGAGGCTTACCGCACCACGGGAGTACTTCAAAGTTGAATTTTTTACGAGCAAAATCCAACTTGTTAAATTTTACAGCAAAAGGAAACTTGTAACTTTGGTTAGTAATTATATGGGATGAGAATTGGTGTGCCATGACACATACAAGCCAACACTCAGTGGCAATTTTGGAAATGTCAAAGCCTGAGTCTACCTTTTCAAATATTAGTACTTAGAAAGGATGTATTAAAGGCAAAAAGTTCAGATGGGATATTGGGGGAGGGGATCATTGGCTGAGTGACCTTGGGAAAATTATTTCCTTTCACAAAGCCTTAGTTTCCTCCTTTGTAAGACTAGGTTAGAATAGTTTCTAAGACTTATTTCAATTCTGACATTCTGGGTTCTGATTCCAAGGTTCTTTCCTCCTCTAATGTTCTATGCTGATTCTAAGGCTTCTTCTAGCTCTCACATAAAAGACAACTAAGTGGTATAGTGCATAGCATACTGGACCTGAAGTTAGGAAGACCTGAGTTCAAATCTGGCCTCAGCTAGTGATTGTGGGCAAGTCACTTATTCTCTTTCTATATCAGTTTCCTTATCTAAAAACGGGGACATGAAAATGACAAATTACTTCAGTATCTTTGCCAAGAGAACCCTATCACGGGGTTGCTCAGAATTGAATACTGAGTAACAACAAAATAATGGGGATAATAATAGCACCTGGCTCCCAGGGCTATTGTAAGGATAAAGTAAGGCAATATCTATAAAATGCCTTGTTAACCACAAAGCATCATCTAAATATTATCAGTTGTTATCATGACTATTATGACATCCCATATGGTTTCTGCATAGGACCTTTGCTGGAGTGACTTGTTCAGAAAAGAACTGAGAGTAAAGAAACAAAGCAGGGTGCAGAATTATGCTATAATGCAGGGATTCTTAATTTGAGGTTCACAAGACTTCTGGGGAATCCATCATTAGATTTCAGGTGATCTGTGAGCTTGGATTGGAAAATTATACACATACACACACATATATGTATGTATATACACATATATTTATATACATATAATATATACATATATACATATATGTATTATGTATTCACTAAGCTTTGTTTTCCTTTGTAATTCTATGTATTTTATTTTATACATTTAAAACAGTCTCCACAAGATTGCCAAAGGCATTTATGATAACACACAAAAAAGTCTAAGAATCCCTGGGATAGTAGAAAGAGGAAAGGATTTGGAGTCAGAAGATCTGGATTCAAATTATGGTTCTGCTGCTTGTAATCTTTGTGATCTTGGGTACTTCATATTCCTTCTCAAAGGACTCAATTTCTTCACCTATGAAATGAGAGAGTTTGAATTTATGTCCTCCAAATCCCATCCAATCTTGTTCCTTTTTACCCTATGACCCTGGGAGCAAAGGAACTTCAAGAGAAACAGAGAGGTCTGCCAAAAAAAAAATTGGTTCCCCCATATGCTGGGAGAAGGAAGTATTTTCAGAAGGGTCAGTGAGGCGATAGCTGTAGTCAGTGAAGGGTTACCAAGAAAAGATGCTGCCTTAGGCTGATTCTTTGTGAGAAGTTAGTTTTATTTAGTTGAAGCCCCACATTCCAGAATCACAGAATTTTAAGTCAAGAGGGATCCCAGCAGCCAGTTTATCCAACCTAGTGAAAAGAATCCTTTCTAAAGCATATGCAACGTATCCAGCCTGCTTAAAGAGCTCTGAAGAGGGAGAATCTGTTACTTCCCAGGACATTCTCTTCCATCGTGACCATCATAATTGTTGGGAAGTTTTATTCGACGTTCAGCCTAAATCTGCCTCCTTGCTACTTCTTCCTTTTACTTCTGGCTCTGGCATCTGAGGACACATAGAAGACATCTGATCCCTCTTCCATGTGACAGCCCATTAAACATTTGACAATGGTGGATACTTGTCCCTTGAGTGTTCTCTTCACCAGGTTTAACATCTCAGTTCCTTAAATTCACTCTCAAACAGGATGGCATCAGGGCCGTTCACCAGATTATGTAGCTCAGAACTGAACACAATGTGTCTGTCTACATGCTGTTCTCTCGTTCTGGCTCAGTGTTGATCCCTCTTGTTTGGGACCACTTGCTATCAAACTTAGACTGTACTTTCCTGCCTAGATCCCTGTAATGGCAAGCAAATAAGTAGTTAACACCTTGTTTCAGCTATTTAATTATTTAGCACACTGTTTCAGTTCAAGTTTTTTGTCTATGATTATATCAAGTCTTTTGTTAAGAAAACAGAACTTAGGAGCCCCTGTTGCTGATGCAACAGGAAGGGGTGCAACAGGGGGGAGTTTAATGATCATATATAAGAAGCCCAGGTTGAGAGAGAGAAGAAGTGGGAGGAAGTATGGCTGTGGTGCCTGTACTTTGTTTCTGTTTTGATGTTACTTTGTCAGATTCATCTGCTGATAGAGGACGTTGCTGTTGTTTCAGAAGCCTGGGGACCTTACTACTGGTTCAGAAGCCCTGAAAGAGGATTTTCTTGTTGTATGTTTACAGAAGTCCTGGAAGAGAGTCTTACTGATGCTTTCAGAAGTCCTGGGACTATACTGATGATTTGTGTTGATTTCTCAGACCTGGTTTTTGTGTTTGTGTTGATTTTACAATCCGAAAGTGAATTGGTGGATGGTGCTGGCAATGTGCATGGATGCTATTGTGGCTTTATTAAGCTTTGTCTTCCAAGGAACAGAAAATGTGAAGGACTTGAGGTAGACTGGATACTGTGAGCTCCAATATGGAATAGGAACTGGACAAGGAACTGAGAGATGCCTGCCCTTGAATTCAGGTGGCAGTTGGGCAGATTCAGGCAGGAGCTGGGACCATGGAAGAGGAACTATAGAATCTGAAAGCCAGCCTCAAGTCAAGACGAAAAAACCTCTCCTTGGGTATTTAATGCAAACTGAGAAGATCATGATTTACTGTGGCCTAAGGGTGGGAGGACTTTGTACTCTGTATGCTGTACCTCTTCAGGATGATTGAATTAAGGATGATTGGAAATCAATCTCCAATTAAAAAGAAAGAAGATTTTTTGACTGGGAGATTAAGACAATGTGACCTAGGGGTAGAGAACTTTGACCTTTGTATTTTGTGTCCATTAAGGAGGCAAGCTTCCTTAAGATGATTGAATTAAGTTCTTATTGAATGATATCTTTTGCTTAAAACTATGTGACCACTTTGGTGAAAACTATGTGGCCATTTTAGTGATAAGTTGTTATGTCATAACATTGTGAATGCTGCACTTTGGTTTCTGTGAAAGTTTTGCTTTAATTTACTGCTGAATAAATAGAGAGTTCACTATACTATGTAATCAGAATCTTGAAGCTGTTCACAGCAGCAGTCCTCTGGAAAGCTGCTTGTGTTTGGCTTTACAATCCCTCAATCTGGCACTTCTGGATTTCTGTCTTGAAACATTAAGTGATTCCTCAGTTGGTCCTTAGAGAAGGATCCAAATATTGCATTTGAACTGATAGTCATGGAGATGTTGAATCTCACCACTAATTAATTGCTTACCCCAGCTTTATTCCTTTCTATCTCTTAGAGGTCAGAATAATTTTTTTCAAGAACTAAGTTTTCTTTTAACCATAGGGTTTATATCTGGAATGAAAAATCTGGCACAGTCCTCTCCTTTTATATATGAGGAAACTGAGGCCAAAGAGTGACCTATGATTTCTCCAAGTCATACAGTATCATATAAGAGGTTCAAACTCAGACCCTTTGGCTCCAAGTACAGTGTTCTTTCTACTATATCCCAGTTTAGGAAAGCCTCAGATGAGGACAAGATGTAAGGAGAGGCCAAGAGAACCAATTAAATTGAACTTTGAATCAATCTTGAATCTTTCCCTAGAGTGGAGGAGGAGGATTAATTGACAACAGATATTGGCCTAGGATAGGACCTTTCATTAAAAAAAATATATTAGATTTTCTTTCAACTAGCAAGCATTTATTTCTTCTCCCTTCTCTTCCTTCTGCGATAAGCACAGCAACAACAAAAAGGAAAAAACAAAAATAAGAAAACCCTAATTAAAAATATGCACAGTAAAACAATGTAAATTGTCCCACTGACCACATCCAAAAATGTATGTCTAATTCTGCATCTTGAATCCCATCACCTTTAGGTCAGGGAGCAGGGGGCATGCTTCATCCACGGTCCTATAATATTATGGGTTTTCATTGTATGGATCAGAGTTCTAGTGTTTTTCCAAGTAGTTTTTCTTTAGTTGTCTTTGTATAAATTTTTGCCCTGGTTCTGCTTATCTCTCTATATCAGTTCATACATGTCTTCCTAGCTGCCTCTGAAACTGTCCATTTAATCATTTCTTATGGCAGAGTAATAATCCATTACATTTATATACCATAGTTTCTTTAGCAATTTCCTAATAGGAGGATATATCCTTAGCTTGAATTTTTTTTTGCTACATACACACACATATAAATATGTGTATATACACTTTATATATAAACACACAGCACATATGTAAACAACATGCATGTACATGCACATACACATATGTGTGGGCTCGTACATACATGTGATTATGAGTATACTCAAATGTAAAAGGATGTTGTCCCAGATAATTCCTTCCAGATCTAAATCTTATGATTCAATAAAAATTTTATCATTGTATATAATGTATATACACATATAACACACACATATTTGCATGTTTGATTTATTTACTTTTTTCATCTTTTGGGAGATATAGGCCTAGTAGTGGCATCTTTAGGTCCAAGGTCATTGATAGAAGCTTTCTCTATAGTTTGAGTTAGGACTTGGTTATTAACAAACTTGTGCCCACCCCTAAGAATTTTCTTTTCATAGACTTCATAGAGTCTCAGAGTGAAAAGGTACCATAGAAAATGTTTAGTCCAAGCCATGTCTGAAGAATAATTCTCTCTGCAGCTTGCCAGATATACAATCATCAAGCCTTTGCTTATAAGTGGGGGGGGGGGAAAGGAGGGAGAGTCACTTCCTCTTGAGGGAGCTCATTCTACTTTGGAATAGTTATGATAGTTAGGGAGTTCTTCCTTCCTTACACTGAATTGAAATCTGCCTTTCTGCAAACTTCTGTCCATTGCTCCACTTTCCCAGGAGAGCTCTTCACATACCTGAAGACAGGTAAAATATCAACCCCATCCCTAACCCTAACATAAACCTTTCCTCCTCCAGGCTAAACAACCCAGACTTGTGTAAAAAGCTCTAGTTGCCCATTCTAGTTGCCCTCCTGCTTTACATGGTCCTAGGTTTGGGGTAAAGTACCTCATTCTCACCCCCCAAAAAAGGTCTGTTAGAGCTATAAGGAAACGGAATTCTTGTCATACAAGGCCAGGGGTGGGGAACCTGCAGCCCCAAGGCCTTGTAGCTCCTTGGGTTCTGCCTTTTGACTGAGTCCAAGTTTTACAGAACAAATTCTTTTATTAAAGGAATTTGTCCTGTGAAGTTTGGATTCAGTCAAAGGGTTGCACTTGAGGGCCCCATGTGACCTTCTGCAGGTTCCCTACTCCTGTACCAGGCTCCCATTTTTTAGAGGGCAAACTGAAGGCCAGAGATGGAAAGTGACACAGAGCACCTGTAGCTAGTAGGTAATAGGGTCAAGACTCAAACACAGACGGGGCGGCCAGGTAGCATAGCAAGTGAGAGCACCGGCCCCAGAGTTGGGATGACCTGGGATCGAATCTGGGCTCTGATGCTTAGCACCACACCCAGAAATAACTGGCCATGTAACCTTGAGCAAGTTACTTAACCCTGATTGCTTTAGAAAAAAAAAGACTCAAACACAGAGCTGTGTTATTTCTACTATCCCAGGTTAGGGGTCCCTCTTTAATCTGACTGTACTTCTTCAATTTCCATTCCTACTTTTCCTTTCCTTTATCCATCTTTCTATATCAATAATGGCAACTGGCATTTAAATGGCCCTTCCATTTCTGCAAAGCACTTCATTCACTCTGAGGAAAGGTATTGTTGTGTATCTTCTGAACTGAAATGTCCATTTTAGAGATGAAGGAGCTCACACACTCCATGCAGGATTCAGTGACTTATTTGCCTGTGGTTAGAGAAGGAATTCTAACTCAGACCTCTTGGTCCTAAATCTAAGGTGCTAACCACTAACATATTTTTCTATGACCCAGGAAATCTAAATGTGACTAGTGAAATTATAAAGTCACATACTGACTCCCCTGACAATTCTTGGTCTTTGACTTGGTCTTCTCTAGGACTCAAATTTCTACCACCTCTACCAAAGAATAGTAATAAGTATAGTAATAATACATGCTTAATGATTGATTGACTATTGATGCTGGTTAAAGGTGTAAGGCATATCATGTGAGTTAGCTGGATGGGACATAGTTGTAGCCAACAGGGACGAACCAAGGGGTCCTTAGATGTGAGCTAGGACTGGAGAGCCTTACACCAAGGATCATCATACTAGATGTGTATCAGATCACTATTTTGTGCAGGGCAACTGGGGCTTTGTTTCTGGGTACCAACATTTAGAAGGTGCTAAAAATATCTATATCCCCACAGCAAGAAGAAACCACTATGCTTAACATATAATTAGCAAGAATAATTAGTTAAAATAAGAAAAATAAAAAGGCCTTGTGGCCTTTTTTAGAAAGCCACAAGGTAGGTAATCTTCATGTCCTAGAGCTGTCTTCATCTTCCTCTAGAGGTGGCCTCCTCAGCAATGATATTATAATGTGCTGTCTCCCCTTGCTATGGAAGATGGTTTTGAATTTTGAAGTCTCTTACTATCAGTGACTAAAGTTTTCTTTAGAAAGAGCTGGTCAGAGGAACCTTTTTGTGCTGTTTTCACTGCTTCGGGTTTTGTCATGATTGCCTGTGCACTTATATTGCTAGCTACAGTTCTGATATGTACATAGACAACTTGGGTTCAAATTCAGGGTCACCTTTGGGGAAGTGTATTCATCTCTTTGGACCTTAGTTGTCTCATCTCCGATGTGGGTGGGGTGGGGAAGTGTTGGACTAAGATTCATTCTAGGTTTAACTCTTAGGAACCCATTACAAAGGAAACAGCATTCAAAAACAAAACAAAACAAAACAAAAAACTAGACCCCTTTGCCTCCTGGAGATCTGACCAAGACAGACTCAACATTAGTTCAGGATTGCTTAGAAGATGATTTGTTTGGGTGAGGGTGGGGAAACTGGTGGAAGGGGAAAAGTGAGTCATGGGGCTACTTCTCCAAGCAGACCAAAACCCTTGGCATTGCTTGGACAGACGAGCCTCTGAAGGTCAGGGATTGGCAGGAACATTGGCTCTGATACCTTTTTATTTTTTCTGTTAATTTGCCTTTTACCTTTCTAACTTAGGTGTAGGGACCCTCCTGGGCTAGAGGTTCAGAGGGTTAAAGCTGGATCAACCTTCAAGATCCCTTTGACATATCCCTTTATGCTCCAGGGCTGTGGCTAACAAGAGTCTTTGTTTTGGTGCTTGAATTCACTTTGGACAATGTGTTCTGACTTTCAGCTTTCCATTCCTGAGAGTTCTTCTTCTCTTCCCCCTCTACACCTCTTTTGCCCCCACAGCCCTCAAATATTCCATTCAACTGCCCTTTACTCTCTGGATTCTATTTTTCTTTCTCCTTTTTCCTATTTTCATGGCTCCCCTTCTATGATTTATTCCTTTCTCCCTCCCCCTTTATCTCCCTCCCACTTTTTCTCTGGTCTTTGCCCTTGTTTTCTGGTGCATTAACCCCCAGGGGTAGGTGTGACTCAGACACTGGGCACCGTTTGCGACAGAGTTACCACCACCCCATGGCCCCCTTTCAGGGACACTCCTGCCTTTTCTGAAACACTCAACACTTTCCAAATGTAAGGTAGCCTGGGGGAGGAGAGGTTTGCTGAAGAACAACAGGGGGAGGCAGCCTTCAGAGCAACAGCAAATCAATTACAAGGGTAAACTGTGGCCTCTGGGACAAAGAGGTCAGCTCTGGTCCACACTAACATGTCTGGTGATTCTGCCAGCCTGAAAAAATAAAGGAGGTGAATTGAGAAACAGAACTATAAATCCCATCCCACATGTTCTCTCCTTCCAGCAGAGCTCTCAAGCACACAGATTTTTATTGAAAAAACATGATGGAGTTCTCTTTTGATAGTCTCAGGGCCAACCTAGTGTTCAGGTCCTGCGAAAGCCAAGTCCTGATGACCTTGAGTGACCTCAAGTTTCAAGGACTCCACTGTCCAGGTTCTCACTTTCTACAGCCAGTGAGGAAACATTGGATGATGTCCCTGGGCGGGGGTGGTGGGGGGGACTGGGAGGATGGGGGACCCTGGGAAACATTGAGACATTGTTTTGAGGATGTGAAGGTGTCATTCATACAGAGGTGGCATATGAGAAGAGCGAGGTAAGGATCACATTTTCAAAAATAGGTTATGAATGCTTGGTGGAAAAATAATAGAAATCTTAGACATGAGTGACCTAATTCACATGCTCCATTGATATTTGCAAATGTCATTCTAGAAGGTGAAATGATAGAGTCTGAGGGCCTTATTTATCAAATTAGGATTCCTTCTTGCGTGTGAGAGGAGAAGCATATTGATTCTAGGGGAACGGAGTAGCTCTGTGCTAGGGTGAAAAGAATCACTAGATTTGGAGTTAAAAATCTGGGTTTGAGGCCCATCTTTGATACTTCCTGTGTGACCATGGCCAGTCACATCTCTGGGCCTCATTAAATGAGGGGGCTTAACTAGATAGCCTCGGAGGATCTTTCCTGCTCTAGATTGAGGATTCCAGGACTGCTGCCCATTTGTGACCTTGGACAAATAAATCACGTTTCTGGGCCTCAGTTTCTCCATCTATAAAATTAGAGGGCTAGCTCTTCTAACTATCATTATTCCATTACTCTAAGAATATCCTTTCTAACTGTAAATCTTATTATCGATCTTGGGAGTTTTCCAAAATAAAGTTCGTTTGTTTCCTACATGTTAGGAAATGTCTTTGCCTATTTGCTTTGGATGCATTTGGACCTTTCATCTTTCAAGGTGTTCACATATAGGGAGAGTACCTAATCTCAGTATCTAAATGGACCACTGAGTAGCAGCACTTAAATGAATGATAATCTTCTGTTCAAACTGGGGAATACATAGATAGACTTAAAAACTCCTAAGTCAAAGTTTTCCACCTGATTATTCAGTAAAGGAATTGAAGAAATAAGATCACAGCATTTAGAGCTGGTAGAAATCTTAAATGTCAGATAGCCTGATGCCTTCATTTTCCAGAGGCCCTTTGAGGTTAAAGGACCTGCCTTTGTGCTCCATGGCTATGGATAACAAGAGTCTTTGTTTTGGTGCTTGAATGCACTTTGGACAATGTGCTCTGATTTTTAGCTTTCCATTCCTGAGAGTTCTGCTTTTCCCCCCTCCACATCTCCTTTGCCCCAGTAGCCCTCAAATATTCTCTTCAACTGACCTTTACTCTCTGAACTCTTTTTCCTATTTTGGCTTCAAATTCTTGGTTTTTGCCATTATATACTGATACCTCCAACGGGGATTTATCTAGTTAATTCATTGATTTGATTAACCTTTTAAAAATCATTGACCAATTCACCTTTGTGAGTGATATGAAAGTGATAAATAAGGTGGGGGTGGGGAGTGGGGGGAGAGGAGACATGGAATTTCTATGTAGTTAATTTGGAGGGGAGTAAGCCAGATGATGAGAGTGTAAACAATACCACATAAGGGTCAGTGAAAGGAATTGGGAATGTTAAGCCCAGAGAAGAAAAGACTTAAGAAAGGAGACTTGTGATAGGTGTCTTGTTGGAAAAAGAGTATTTTGTTTTGAGTTAGGGGACCTGAGTTCAAATCCCAGATCCTTGACTAACTTCCTGGGTGACCTGCAGCTTCAGTTACTTTATCTGTAGAATGAGCTAATTGGTCTAGAAACTTTCAGAGGCCCCTTCTAAGGCTAAATTAATAAAATGATGAGGAAATAGCTGGAGATCTACAATGGAAAAGAGGTATTAGATTTATCCTGCTTGGCTCTAGAAGACAGAACCAGGCCATAGTATCATAGACATAGAATCAAAGGGACTCCAGAGAAAATCTTGTTAAAACCCTGTCATTTTAGAGATGGGAAACTGAGGCCCAGGGAAGCCAAGTGAATGGTACGAGGTCACATGGGTAGAAATAATAGTAGCTAACATTATATATGTGTATATGTATGCATGTGTGTGTATATGTGCTGTGTATATGCTATATATACACATATGTGATATGTGTATATGCTATATACACATGCATCTATATGTATGTATATGTGTGTATCTACCTATCTATCATCACTTACTATGTGTCAGGTACTAAGTATTTTATAATTATTGTCTCATTTGATTTTTACAACAATCCTGGGAGATTTGGGCTATAGTTATCCCAATTTTATAGATGAGAAAATGAAAATAAATAGAGATTAAGTGATGTGCCTAGGGTCACACAGCTAACAAGTATTTGAAGGCAGATTTAAATTCTGGTCTTCCTGACTCTAGGCTTAATGGGCTATCCATTGTGCCACCAATTGCCCTATGGTAGCTACGTGTTTCTCAGTTCTGAGTTTGTTTCTCAGGTTCTCTGACTCTTTAGTCAATACTATTTCTAACACATCATGTTGCCTTTCCAGGGTGGCAATTTTAGGGATGAAAATTTCAACTCAGTATATTAAAGACATTCTTAATAATGACAACTTATCAAAATGGAATAGGATATCTCAGTGAACATCTGTCCAGTGAAAGTCTTCAAGATCATTTATTAGGTATGTTGTAGAGGAGATATGTGATTGGGTATCAGTTTAACAAGATGATTTCTGATATTTCTTCCAAACTGGTTCTGGGGTTCTATGAATGAGATATGGCCCCTGTCCTCATGTAACTTCAGTATAATACAGGAGATAAGATATGAACATGAAACCACAATGCATGATGATATGTGAAAATATTTGCTTTTGTTCTATCATGTCTGACTCTGTGACCCCGTTTTTGTGTTTTCTTGACTAAGGCACTGAAGTGATTTTCCATTTCCTTATCCAGCTCATTTTATAGATGGAGAATTGAAGCAAATAGGGTTAAGTGACTTGCCCAGTTTCACACAGCTCATAAGTATATGAGACTAGATTTGAACTCATGAAAATGAATCTTCCTGATTCTAAGCCCAGTGCTCTATCCGATGAATCACCTCACTGCTCCATGTGAAGTGTGAAAAGGGCTAGGATAATTAGGGAAAACCACTTGAAGGGGATATAATTTCACTGGGACCTTGAAGGATGGTTAGGAACTGGATGGAGAGATGTAAGGGGAAAGTCATTCTAACTTAAAGAAGTACATGATGTGTTCTGAGAATGAGGAAAACAGGTATAATATGGGAGTCAGTTGTGTGAAAGGCCGTAGTGGGAACTGAGATTGGAAGGTCAATCAGAGGTGGATTTTGGTTGACCTTGCAGGCCAGATTAAGGACTCTAGACTTGATCCTGTAAGCAGTTGACAGTTATAGAAGGTGTCTTTGTAGGGGAGAGATGGGATCAGAGCCATGTTTCAGGAATGTAGCACTGGCTGCCTGTGGAGACCAGTCCTTCTCTTCTTGGGGTGGGAGGGGAGAATGCAGCCTGATGAGGAAGCTTAGACCTTCCCATCCCACTGGCCCACACACAGCTGATCAAAAGTAGAGGCGTCTGCGGGCCTGAAAGGAAAGAGCCTGGCCTAGATTGTACATAAGTAGGCATTTGTCTCTCTGGGCCAAGAAAGCACTTCTGTGGGGTGCTGTGGGTGGCAAGAGTTAGTATGTTTCCGCACAGAAGAGTCTGGTAAATATTTTTATTGAATGTGTTTTGGAAAGCCAACCTGATGTACAAACTTCCTATTTTTTTAATAGGAGAAAAAAAAGTTCAAATTCTGCCTTCCTCAGCTCATATGATCTTGGATCAAACATAAATTTTATCCCCTGGAGTAAAACAACAGTTAATCGGTCAAAAAAAAAATGATTAAGCACCTACTATGTGCCTGCTTAATCCCTACCCTCAAGGAGCTCGCAGTGGAGTGGGGGAATACAATACACACACACACACACACACACACATATATATTTTAGAGCTGAGAGGCTGAGGGGAGGGCATATTGAATTCCTATTGAGACCCAGTGTTCTCCTAGGCCCCAGGTGAGGAGTCTGGGAGGAACTCTCCAATGTCTACCTTCCACTGTTGCTGCTGTTTGCTGCCCCAAACAGAGGAAAGATGCGGCCTCAGGGGCAGGAAGCACTGGAGAGACTCAGAGCTGATGGACATCTTACAGGAAGATGGGTTTCTGGAGCTGATGATGAAATCCAGACAAGAGTGAATCTGACTACAGGCAAAGCAGATCTTCTCATGCTGTGTTCTTTGTGATCAGCAGCTCTCTCTGAAAGGCAGTATGACATGATGAAGAGTTAGGGTAGGTCTGGGCTTCCTTCTTTCATTCAACAGGAGTTTTTATCTTGTTCAATGAGGATAACTCTCTCACCCTGGGTAAGTCATTTGTTTTCCTTAGGGAGGAGCACTGACTCTGGAGTCAGAGGACCCTAGATCAAGCCCCATCTCTGATGTACTAGCTCTGTGACTGTTGGGCATGCTACTTAAGAAAAGAAGGAAGGAAACACATATTCACTGAGTACCTACTATGTGCTGGGCACTGTGTTAAACGTTTCACAAGTGTGATTTTCATTTGGAACTCATAACAAGCCTGGGAGGCAGGAGCTATTATGGTTCCCATTTTCCATTTGAGGAAAATAGGGTGGACAAAAAGTTAAACGACTTGCTCAGGGTCACATGGCTAGTAAGTTGAACTCAGGCCTTCTTGATTCATTAAATTTCAGTCCTCTATCCACTGTGCCATCCATCATCCTCTTTGACCCTTGGTTTCCTGATCTGTAAAATGACCAAACTGGACTAGATAAGCTCTGTGGTTCCTCCCAGTTCTAGATTTATGACAGTACAGAGCAAAAGTGAAATACAAAATGTCTAATTACCAATCTTAGAAATTGTTTTACTTTCAGATGAGATTTAAGCATCATCTTTCTGACACATTGGGATATTAGCTACAAATTGCATTACTGAATCATATATAAGTTATTCTGTTAATCTGTAGTATGAGTCTTTTATATTTAGCATTTCTTTTGTGTATAGGAGTAAATCACCTGACCCATATCTAATTCAGGGTAGCAAGGTGGCAAAGAGGAAAGAGCACTGGGTCTGGAGGCAAGAAGACTCATCTTCCTGAGTTCAAATCTGGTCTCAGACACTCACTATCCATGTGGCCCTAGGCAAGTCATTTAACCCTGTTTGCCTCAGTTTCCTTATGTGTAAAATGAGTTGGAGAAGAAAACCACTCCAGTATGTTTGCCAAGAAAACCCCAAATGAAATCACACAGAGTCAGACACAACTGAAACAAAAGAAGAACAACGTATCTGATTCATGCTGTATGTTGAAGAAATTTTTACTCCTCTCTTTGACAATAATCTAAACAATAAATAAAACCCTTCTCATGGCACTAGGGTTGGAGTTTAAGGGCTAAAAAGAGTGTTTGGACATGGAATGTAACCCCTCTCATTAAAGACAGGCTCCCTGGACCTGACAATAGTCTCAACTCTATGCCTGAGCACAGAACAGGGAGTGAGAGTAATATTCAAGCCACCATGGCTCCAGCAGTTACTCCTTAAGGTTAGAATTGCATTGGATTAGGTTGTATTTAAAGTTTCTTTCAGCTCCATAAAGCCTATGGCCTTACCTAGAAATCCTACTTCTACAATATTCTCAACCGGGGTCATTGAGATATTTCAATAGGGCACTAAAGAAAGTCAGAAAGACATATATTCACATTCTACTTCAGATATTAGCTGTGTGACTTTGAGCAAATCAGTAGAACATTAAGTTCTATGTACCTCAGTTTCCTCATCTGTAAAATGAGCGGGTCACATTCAAGGTCTATTCTAGTTCAAAATTTATGATCCTATTCCCTGTCTTGAGGTAGTTCATCTTGTAGAATGATCTTGTAGATGTATGTATGTATGTAGAATCAATTTGTAGAAATACACACACACCCACACACACACACACACTTTCCTTTTTAATAAGTTTAAATATATTTGAATAGTTCTGTTAATCAGTCAGTCAACAGACATTTACTATTTACTTACTATGTACCAGGCACCTTACTAAGTGGTAGGAAAACAAATGTAGCCTGAAAAAAAGATAGCTCCTGCCCTCAAGGAGCTTATGGGGGCAAAGAAAAAGGTACATGTCCCAGAAGTTTCTGGGACATGATCAAGTTGAGAGAAGCGCAGTCTAGAGAGGAATGATTGATATGTCCAATACGTCTACCCATTGTCATTCGTTTTGGCTCCTGAGCCCAAGCAGAAAATGTCGAATAACTCTTCCATAGGAGTGTCCTTTCTATCTGAAAATGTAATTAGTTATGATATTAGAATGAGATACTTTGTATAATTCCTCTTTTGTTCTCCCCAGGAAACCTCAACTTTCCTCAGCAGATCCCTAGAGGTCTTAAGGCCTCTTATCTTGCTGGTCATTTTCTCTGGAAATTCTTCAGTATGTCAATGTTATTCCTAAAATGTGACTTTCAGATCTGAATGAAATACTTCACATACATTCTTACTAGAGCAGAGTACATATTGGGGTTACCACTTCCCTTCTTCTGGCTATCATGTCTTACCTTATTGACTCTTACTGTATTTGTCATCTACTAAAATCTCCAGAACTATTCTCAGATAAGGCACCATTTAGTCATACCTCCCCCAAGGAGAATAATTAGAAGATTATATTGTAATAGCATAGTTAAGAGGTGATGAGAACTTGAACTAAGGTGGCAGATTGTGAGTGAAGAGAAGGGGATGCATATGAAAAATGTGGTTGTAGAAATCATAAGAGTTAGGAATAATTTGGATATACGAAAATGAAGAGATAAGGATGGTACTAAGAATTACAAACCTGGGTGACTGGGTGGATGGTGGTACTCTTGATGGTAACAGGGGAGTTTGGAAGAGGGAAGAACTTAAGGGAAGTGGGGAATGAGTTCGAGATGCCTATGGTACATCCAGTTTGAGATGACTGAAAGGCAGGTGAAGCCCCTCAATAATGCTAGTCTGCATAAGAGTCTCTATCTGGGTTAACTTTCAGCACAGAAACTTTGTTAATAATGCTAGCATATTGCTAATAAAATAGGTCAGTGACACTCTTGGAATGCCAAAGACTCCTAATGGCAGTGGACTCACAGTTAATATACCCTTGGAAGAGTGGGTATTCCTTAGGGTGGCTACCAATTCCTATTGGTTAATAATTTTTGAGAGAATGGGTATTATAAAGAGAGACCCATTCTAATAAGAGGCTAGGGGATGTGCATTTACTTCCAAGTCACTACTAGCCTGGGGAAATCTAGGAAAGTATCTATGTTTCCCCACCCAAGCCAGAGTAGAATACAATAGGTTGGGAGTTTCGCTTTAGATTAAATTCCTTACAAGGTTTAATGGGATCGCAAGACCTAGATTGAGGAGGACGTAAATCCTGTCTGTATTTTCATCAGGACTCTCCTTCAGAGAATGAGCCTTGAAATAAGGACTTTAGGAAAAAGGGGAGAACCCTGGATCTTCCCAAATAATTGTTTTTTAATCATCTTTTCTTTCATTTAGCTTGTTAAGCACTTTCAGATCTTTGTATGAGAGACATTAGTGTAGAAGGTGGCAGTCTCTTTTCATAGCCAGCACAACAGGAAGTTTGATATTCTAATCAAGGGAGAGCCAAATATATTCCAAATGGTTAGGGAAATGTCAACCTTTTGGAAGCCTGACTTTGTGTCCAGTGGGCCCCAAAACAACTTGCAGGTTTTCATTCAAATGTTCTTTCATGTTCCACCAAAAGCTAGTCTGAGGTTGAACAAGAGTTGTTTTGAGTATGAGATCAGATACTTGGATCAATTCATAGCACTCAAAATGGGAAGAGATCTTAAAGGCTAACTTGCCCACCTTCCATATTTTGCAGATAAGGAAACCAAAATTCACAGTGGGGCAGAAAGACAAAGACAGAGACAAAGAGACAGAGAGACAAAGGCAGAGAGAGGGGGAGAGGGTGTTAGGCATAAAAGGAGCTAGACAGAAGATCCCCGAGATTAAAATTGGAAGTGGATTTTATTGCTGAGGGACTGCTGGGGTCACATACCCAAATTGGCATGAACAATATGCCAGTTTTTAAAGAGATTACAATAGTCAGGTTACATAAGCTGAAACTACACTCAGTGATTGGTCAGTGTATATTTGAATTTCCCCATGCTTTTCCTAGGCTGAGGTACAGGGAACCAAGAATGGGTGGAGATGGGGGGGGGCAGGGAAGAATGGAGCAGGGATTTTACCCTAGGCTGAAACCCCCACCAAGATCAATTAGGAGAGGGAAGGGTAAAAGTTATGCTAAAATGCCTGCTTACAGATCAGTGGAAGGGA
>NW_027186418.1:2916216-2933563 GCF_028583685.1 Petaurus breviceps papuanus | reverse complement strand
GGGTAAAAGTTATGCTAAAATGCCTGCTTACAGATCAGTGGAAGGGAAGGGAAGGTGGGGTTGTACTCAACATTCCCTAATCTTTTTTTTTGTAGATATGTCAAACCTTTGACATGACTGGGACCACATAATTTAGGTTATCCAATTCTGTTCCTAAAGGATGGTAGCAGAGGTCCCTGACAATCAGCAATTTAACAGTTAATAGGTACTTCCTATAATCAAGGCCATAGTCTCATTGAAGGGGAGGGGGCCACATTTTTCCATTGGTCCTCTAGTTGAATTTCTCCAGGAAAGAAGCTGTCCAAATAGAGGTCAGGTCCAGATTCTTGGGAAAGCTGTTTGCATCTGATGTCATCTTTTTCAGATTCCAAGGCTCAGGGGATGATCCTTAGATGACTAGAGTTCAAATGTACAATACAAGAGCTCCCAGATACACAATTTTACATATAAAGGTCCAGTTTTTAGCCATGCAAGACTAGGTTCAAACAAATAGTTCAGTTTTCTTAGCCACACAGGGCTAGGCTCAGTTAATACAATGAGGTTTTTCTCACAATTTTAAAAAAATGACATAATTACATTAAGTCAGGTACATGTCACCAAGATAACCAAGAAAACTTACATACGAACTATACAAGAATCACAATTAACATACAATTCCTTGTATCCCAGTGTCCTATTTCATTTAAGCAACACTTTTAAATCCCAGATGCCTCATGTAGTTACAAAATCTAAAAAGGAGTTTTGCTTCTCCAGTTCAGATCCAGAGATGACCAGATAATTTCAACTTAATATAAATTAGTACAATTACTTAATATTAGTGCCATATTTTGAAACTACAGAGAATTTTCAATTTATTTATTCTTTGCTATTTCTACCTTTCCTAAATCCTGTACCTGGTATAGGAGTCTTTTAAAATACAAAAAAAGACAACTTTTTTTAAAAATTGATTTCATCTGTCCTTTGTAAAATTATCAGACAGATGCATTAAGAAATTAACATTAGCTTCACCCTTACCACTATCTTATACAATCCTTGTACTAAAATCCAAAATCCATACCTCTGATCTTATTCCCAGACATGCTCAAATCATGAATTCACATAATTGGAAATTTTTAAAGCCAATTTTATGCATTTGTATTTAATCCTAGTTGTCATCTGGCCTGATCCTGTTGCTTTCCTCAAACTTCACTATCCTGGTCAATCAGGCATCTATTTCATTACTTTTTGCCTTATTACTAATCATCTCCTTCTTTGAGGGATGTTATCCCTATATTTATTCATTTATTTGGCCCTGAATATTACTTCTCAGTGAATTTGCTATACAATAAGAGAGGGTTAAAGTCATAAACCTTGCCAGAAGGAAAACTTCCTTAGCCTTGTTTAATTCCAGGCATGAGTCATCTCTGCTAGTCATTCAGGTAGTCACCAGATGCTGAAAGCAAGGCTTAGGCATAAATAGGTGGGAGCTTTCCTTTTTCAGAAAGAAAAGGCACAATTGGGAAAGTCAGAGAGATCCCACATGGGCAGTGTCCAAGGTTGTCCCCAAACGTTTCCAAGCACAGACATCTACCTTGAACAGTTCGCAGCCTGCAGCCTCTGTTATCCCATTATCAGCTTTTATGATGACTCCTGTAATCAAGGCTTAGAAGAATAGTAAAATTTACAGTCTCTCAAATTGTTAAATAGCAAATAAATATGGACTAGTGTCCTTCAGATAGGGCCATCTAAAATTTGATTGAGTTATTAATTACAAACTCAAGTTAAAAATCTTTCTGCCTTCTCAAAACTTCCTCATGCTCTCTCAACATACTTCTAAAACTGATATCAACTATCTAGAAACAGGAGGGGCTGGATGAACCCCATTTGTCCTCTAACCTCCTCATCTGCTTTGTTTAGCTTTTCATAAATACACTTTAAAGACAGTTTGAATTAAACTGGTGTTAAAAATGGTATCTTTCTTTTCTCTCAACTAAAGTAACTCTGATTAACCTAAATGTCAGGTACCCAAGTACCCCATCATTTCAAGCACCTAAAATTTCATTCCCCCCCTAAAACAGCTGGGACCCAAAATCATTTGGTTAGATCTGTAGGTTTTACAAAGCTTAGAAGGGGATTCACAGGGAAATATAGTTAGTAATCATAACTATGAAAAACAATTATAGCAAGTTTTTCTGATAAAGACCTCATTTCTCAAATATATTGAGAACTGAGTCAAATTAATAGAAATAAGAGACATTTCTTAATAAAAGTTTAATTGGTTGATATGACAAAAGGAAAATGACAAATGTTGGAGGGGATGTGGGAAAATTGAGACATAATGCATGTTGTCTACTGATTTAACCTTTTTGTAGAGCAAATTTGAACTATGCTCAAAGGGCTATAAAAACCATGCATACTCTTTGAGCAAGCAATGCTACAACTAGAACTGTATTCCAAATAAGTAAGAAAACAAAAAAGAAAAGGACCTATATGTACAAAAATATTTATAGCAGCTTTTAGTTGTGGCAAAGAATTTGAAATTCAGGGGGTATCCATCCGTTGCAAAATAGATGAACAAATTGTTGTTTATGATTGTGATGAAATACTATTGTGCTATAAAAAATGATAAACAGGATGCTCTCAGAAAAAAAAAAAAACCAGAAAGACATGAACTGTTGCTAAGTGAAATGAGCCAGGAACCAGGAAAACATGTACACGGTAATAGCAATCCTGTACCATGCTCCACTGTGAATGACTTGACTATTCTCAGTAATACAATGATCCAAGACAATTCTGAAGGACTTATGATGAAAAATGCTATCCATTTCCAGAGAGAGAACTTTGGGAGGCTGAATATAGATTAAAGCATACTTTTTCTTTACTTTCTTTTTCTTGTGTTATTTTTTTCTGTTTTCTTTCACATGACTAACATGGAAATATGTTTTGCATGACTTCATATGTACAACCTGTATCAAATTGCTTACCTTCTCAATGAGTGGGGAGAGGAGGAAGAAAATTGGAACTCAAATATTTTTTTAAAATGAATTTCAGAAATTATTTTTATATGTAATGATGGAAAAATAAAATATTAAATTGAAAAAGAAGCCTTTCCAGATTCCCCTTAATTCTAGTTCCTTCCCTCTAGGATGATCTCCATCTTATTTGTATATGGTTGTTTTCACTTTTTCTCCCCTATTACACTGAGTTGCTTAAGGGCAGAAGCTATTTTTGCTTTTCCCTGTATCCCAGTGATTGGCACAAAGTAGTGCCATTAGTAAATGCTCGTGCAGATGATTTGACTTACCTACACTACCCATCAATCCTAACTACCAGTTCCTCAGAAAACGGACAGTTAAACTATATTAGAGGGGAACCACAATTTATCCCCTTTAAGCCATAGATAAATCTAAAGAATAAAAACAAAGAAGAAATAAGTTACAGATCTGAATAGAATTTTACATGTTAGCTATGATAGCCCTCTAGTAACCTTTGAGTGGGAGTAATAAGTAATATAAATATTTCTTAGCTATTTCTTAGTACCTTAACAAAATGGACCCTCCTAAAAAAGCAAAATTATTAAACATCTTTTGCTCACCACAATGCAACAAACATTATACACAATAATGGTTCACTTAAAATCAATGAAAATTAATTGGGGAATAAATAAATCATAAAAAATTCATAGGTCAAAAAATAAATCATAGAAATAATAAATAATTTTATTAAATAAATGATAACAATGAGAAAGCATTCCAATTTTGGGGGGGATGTTTCCAAAGCAGTCCTCAACAAAAACTATATTTCTATACACTTTCATCAGCAAAAGAATGAAAGAACAGATCGACGAAGTTGGTATTCAACTGTAAAACAACTAGAAAACCAAGAATTAAAAAAAAAAAAACTAAACAGCAAAATAAAAAATGTGTCTAAGAGGTTAATAAAATAACTTAGACAAAGACATTGTTGATTAAAGAAGTAAAACTAGGAGTTGAATTTTTTGAAATAGATAATAAGAATTAGCTATTTTGAATAAAAAGAGAACAAAATATTAACAGGAAAAGAGAAAGATGAGTATTCACCACAAATAAAGAAATAAAGTGTATTATTAGAAACTACTTTACCCAACTACATGTCAATGAAACTGACAAATGAAATGATGAATATTTACAAAAATATAAAAGACTCAGATTAATAAAAACAATAGAAATTTTAAATAAATTTAAATAATTTATCGGGTTAAATTTAAATAAATTTAAATTTTAAATAATAAATTCTGAAAATAAATTTACAGAAAATAAATTGAACAAACCATAAATGAATTTCCAAGGAAAGTCTCCAGGACCTGATGGATTTGCAAGTGAATTCTATCAAACGTTCAGTGAGCAACTAATTCCAATATAACACAAACTATGAAAATAGGAAAAGGAGGGATCCTACAAAATTCCTTCTATGATATAAAGTCTTAATACTAAACCACAGAGAGTCAAAACAGAAAGAAACCTATGGGCCAATATCTTTAATGAATATTTATGCAAAATTTTAAAATAGCAGCAAGAAAACTACAACAACAAAAGAAAAAGATTATACTTTATGACTGGGTTGAATTTCTACCAGGAAGGTAGGACTAGTTCAATAACAGAAAAACCACTATGATATTATATATTATTATTATTATTATAATTTGTGGTATATAATTATAATAATGTTGTAATAAATGATTTTAATAGCAAAAAGAAAATAATACTATTATATTGATAGACCCAGAGTAAAGCTTTTGACAAAAACATTCTGTTAAAACACTAGACAAGCAGAGGAATAAATGGATCTTTGTTTTACATAATGAATACAATATATCTAAAATAAAGAGCTGGAATTATATGTAATGAGAAATAAACTACAGGCTTTTCTAATAAGATTAGTAATAAAATGACAATGTTCATTGTCATTACTATTTGTTTTAATGTTAGAAATAAATAGCAATGAAACAAGAAAAAGAAATGGAGGGAATAACCATAAGCAAAGAGAAAACACAATTATCACAGTAATTTTATACTCAGAGAACCCTAGTGAGTCAACTAAAATTAATTGAAATAAATAATAAGTAGCATTGGAGGATATAAAATTAATCTATATAAATAACCAGCCTTTCTGTGCATTACCAATAAAATCCAGTAAGAAAAAATTCTCGTTAAAATAATTGCAGAATATATAAAATACTTGGGAGTCTACCTTCCAAGACAAAGAAAAACTATACTAATGCAATTACAAAACAATATTTTTGGAAATAAAGACAGAGTAAATAGTGAAATATTAATTCCTCATGGATAGGCTGAGCCAATATAATAAACCATTATATTGCCTGAATTAATTTAGCTATTCAGTGTCATATTATTTAAACTACAAATGGATTATTTTATAAAGCTAGAAAAAGATAAAATTCATTTGAGGAAACAAAAGAAAGTAATGAAAAGAAGTGGAAATAAAGAGGACCTAATAGTACCAAATTTCAAACTAAAGAGCAAATCATTAGTGTCATAAAAATTCTTTGTTAGTGGTTTAAAAATAGAGATTGATAACAGATAAAGTATAGATTGGTGACACATCAAGTATACAACATAATGAAGCTAATGTACCTAGTAACTTAGTTACTATAGAAAGGATTCACTATTTGATAAAAAAAAATGCTAGGAAAACTGCAAAGCAGTTTGTTACAAAGGTATAAACCAATATCTTCTCTCTTATATCAAAGTAGGCTCTAAATGGATACAATAGGGATTGGGAGAGGATAGGAGAGGGAAAAAAGTAAAATAAGAAATGATGGAGGGAAATGTACAATTAGCAATCATAAACCTGAGCATGAATGGGATGAACTCCCCCACAAAATAGAGAATTTTAGCATAATGAACTAGAAAGCAGAATTCAACAATATGGTGTTTATAAGAAATACACTTGAAATTTAAAGTTTCACTCAAGAGTTAAAATTGTGGGTGTAGCTTAATTTATTATGATTCATAGGCAAAGCAAAAATGCAGGGCTAGCAATCATGATTTCAGACAGGCAACATAAAAGTAGACATGGTTAAAGGAGATAAACAGAAATTACATATTGCTTAAAGGCATCAGAGTGAAATAATATCGTAACTTAATATATATACTCAATGACATAGCATCTAAATACTCAAAGAAAAAGTAAGCAAATATGGAAAGAGGGGGAGCATGAGATGAACCTCACTTTTATATCAGATGCACAAAGGAAGATTGAATACAGTCACACACAGAGAGTGAAATGAAAAGAACCACAATACAGATTACCCTTGATTTCACTGCCTAAAGGTGACGTGGGTTATATTTCTCACCCCTCTCCTTAGGGTGTATCGGGAGATGTCTAGGCTCTCTACCAATGGCTCCAGCCTCCACCAATAGTGTTTCCTCCAACTGCAGGGGGTGGTCCTCTGCTCTCCATTTTCATTTAACCACTAATAGTCAGATTAGCTTTTACCAAGGAATATTAACTTCAAAAGTTATAATCATAAGTATACAAACTTACTCCCCCAATATGGACTTAATCCTTATCCTCCTCTCCTGAACTATCCTATTCTTTGAGAAGGCAACTTTATTAGGTCATAGTGCAGCTCAGTTCCAGTGGAGGATAGTCCCAGGTTCAAGTCCAAACACTTCTTCAGGATCTGGTCCTGTGTATCCTGGCTTCTCTGGTATTCTTTGCTGGACTAACTAGCTGCAATCTCATCTAGAATCTTGGCTCCAAGGTGACCATAACCTGAACTCCCAGTGTTGATCACTGCTGCCAACTAAAACTGAGGAGGGCTAATCGAACAGAACAGAAACAAATGCCAATAGGGTCAAGAGAAGTGTCAGAGTCATGAGGCAGAGAGCAGGGGAGAGAAGTCCTCTCACCAGCTGAATTAATGGTACCAATGCTGTAGGTGAATTGTATGTGATCTTTACCATCTGGAAGCAGTAGAAAAGAGTGAGCATGTAAGAGAGAGCATCTGTACTATTCTAACCAGTTTTAAAGATGCTCTCTGTTTAAGTCATTAAACCAAAGAAGTGTATGCAGGGAGTTTTCATGTGAAGTAACCTGGACATACCTAGATAAACCTCATTATATAAGGTCAGCAACACTGTGAGAAAAACCACTTGAAAAATTTAAGAACTCTGGTCAATGTAATGATAAACCATGTGTCAGATGTCCTATGATGAAGCATTACTTACCCTCCTGATAAAGAGGCAATGGATACAAGGTACAAAGACATACATTTTTGGAAATGGTTACTGTATAGGTTTATTTTGCTTGACTATGCTTGTTACAAGGTTTCTTTTTTTTTCTTTTTGGTTTTCAATTGGGCAGGGGGTGAAGTTGGGGGACAGAAGAGTTTAGAAATAGTGGGGGAGGGGAGAGAGAGAAATTGTAGCATGCTTAAAAATATGTAGAAGAAAACATAAGAAATTCAAAATTAAGTACAGAAAATCAGTACAGTTTTGAAGTAAGATTGTTGTTTCCATGTGGGGCAGCCAGGTAGCACAGCAAGTAAGAGCACCGGCCCCAGTGTGAGGATGACCTGGGGATCGAATCCTGGCTCAGACACTTAGCACCCACAAAGAAACACCTGGCTGTGTAACCTTGAGCAAGTTATTTAACCCCAATTGTTTAGGTGTGGCCAGGTGGCTCAGTGAGTAAGAGCACCCCTAGCCTCAGTGTTGGAATGACCTGGGATCGAATCTGGGCTCAGATACTTAGCACCACACCCAGAAATAACTGGCCGTGTAACCTTGAGCAAGTTACTTAACCCCAATTGCGTAAAAAAAAAAAAAGTAAGCACCATGAAATGGCAATTCATAGTTTCATATAGTATTCCTTTTTGTGTGTTCCATATTCTTTCCTTACTCTGAGAAAGCTATCTATACTCACTGCTTCCATTTACCTTCCTCTTACTCATTTCTAAACCCTCTGCAATTTAGTTTCTGACATAATCATTCAATTCAAATGGCTCTCTCCAAAGTCACCAATAATCTCTTAATTTTCCGACCTAATAGCCCTTTTCTCAGTCCTTGTCAGTTATTACCTCTGCAGCCTTTGACACTGCTCCCCTACTACACAATCTCACTTGAACCTATCAGATTCCATAAGTCCAATTTTCATCTCCAAAACCACGATTCCCAGATATATTTATCCCTAACTATTTTCCTGAACTGTGTCTTACATCACCCACTCAACTGCCTTTTGGACAGTTCAAAATAGACCTCCTATAGGCAGGCATCTCATATTCATGTCCAAAATCTTACTCAATAACTTTTACCCAAAAATTCCCTTCTTCTAAACTGCCCTTTTACAAAAGTCACCATCATCTTCCCACTTACTCAGGATTGGTTTCACTTTCTACTCTACTTTCACACCCACTCCATATATGCATTCTATTGCTAAGTCCTCTGATTTCTACCATCATAACATCTCTCTTCTATATCCCTTTTTCTTCACTCATGTAGGCTGATACCACACTGATGCAGGTTCTCATCAGTTCATGTCTGGTCTATTGCAATACTTGATATCTGGTTTCCTTGACTCAAGTCTCTTAATGGGTCAATCCATTCTCTCCTTCATGTGCGTCAGACTCAGAAATGGGGTCACTACATTGCTGTACATAAAGATCCTTGAGAGCTACATGTTAGAAAATCATATATGTTTCTTTCTTTTTGTCAATTTATTTATTTTGTTAAATATTTCTCAATTATATTTTAATCTGCTTTGGACCACACTTGAGGGGTTTGAGGGCCCTGCATGCAGTCCAAGGCCCATGTTTGACACCTCTGCTCAGTTTAGCTACCAAAATAGTTTTCCCTAAGCTCATGCCTCCACTCAGCAAACTCCAGTTTCTTAGTAATAAAGCGTTCTAGTTGGCATCTAAAGTCTTTCACAAACTGACCCTTTCTTTTTCAGTCTTTTTACATTTTTCTCTGCTAAAGATACTCTATAATCCAGCAACACTGGCTTTCTTATTATTCTACCATAAGAAACTCCATCTCCTGACTTTGCACCTTTGCCTTGGCTATCCCACATGCCTGAAATGCTATTCTTTCTCTCCTCCGCCTCCTGGTTTCCAAATACCATGTTATATAGAAGGTCTTTTGCACCCATTCATTGCCCCCACCCCTTTGTCTTCCCTCTGGGATTGCCTCCCATTGACACTCAGCATCTTGAATGTACAGTTGTATTTGCATAATCTCTCCCTAATACTGATGTAAGCTTCTAGAGGGTGAGGACTGTGCTTTTGCATTTTTTCATATTCCTTGCACTTGATACAATTCTTGGCATATAGTAATGGTTTAATAAGTGCTTATTCATGTATTAATTGACTTCAGTACCTACCTGGACCAATGAGGTCAACTATAAAATTAAGAAAAAAACCCCAAAGAAACTCATTTCCTAGAATTCACCCAGCTCAATTTAGAATGCAATCGTAGATTTCCTGAGCCAGAAAGAGTACAGCACATAAGCACATAAGTGTATTTTACAAAGATTTTCCCTCAATACCACTTATAGGATGAGGTAAACATGTTCATTTTAGCTACTTGTGAGCTTCATGAAGCCAGGGATTATGGTTTTCCAAACTTTTATTTTGTCATTTTGGAGGGGCGAAAACAGGGCAATTGGGGTTAAGGGACTTGCCTAAGATCACACAACTATTAAGTGTTAAGTGTCTGAGGCTAGATTTGAACTCATATTCTCCTGACTCCAGGGCCAGTGCTCTATTCACAGCACCACCTAGCTGCCCTGTTTTCTAAACTTTTTATTCCTCCAAAGACCTAAAACAGTAGTCTGCACACAGTACCTACTTAATATATGTTTCTTATAACACTCTATTTTTTGGTGAGCAACAGCCCTGTTGATAAGTGTGACATCAAAGCCAGCTAGCATTATTATTCCAGATTAGAAAACGGAAGCTTTAGAGAGAAACAACTTACCCAAAGTCTCACGGCAAATGAGAGAAGTCAGGACTTAAAGCAAAGCCTTCCCGCTCTCAGTCTAAAGCTTTCTCCATTCTGGCTGACCACCCTTGTTCTCATAGTTCAGCCCTTGTGGTGGCTCTCCTCAGGGCTTGGCCCTCCAGCTAGTGATATTGTCTAGCAGGACACTCTGTGCTACACAGGTCTTGCTTTGTTCCATTCCCCTCCCCACTTTTGCTCCCCTCTCTTCTAACACCCTCTCTGGCCTTGGCCTGCTCAGATCCTTACAGGCAGTAATATTCATATCCCCAGAATCAGTAGCTTTTCATTCCAGAGAGAGCTTTTACCGGTTAGGTTTCTTGCTCATATTCTTAGATTTGCTGCTCTGATTTCTAACTTGTAGCAAGTCTTCCCACCTGGCTGACCTACATTATTCACCTACACTGCCCCTGTATCTCTGTGTTCTCAGAGCCCATAAATTATGGAGCCTGAAAGGACTCTCCTAACAGTATAACTCACCAAACTGTTAGTGATCAGTATGAAGCATAGTACATAGAATGCCAGAGCTTGGAATGAACCTTAGAACATAGAATGTCAAATCTGGAAGAAACTTTAGAATTATAAAAAAAAAAAACCTCTGCTTGAACAAAGAGAGATTTTACACTCATAGAGGCAATGTGGTACTTTGGGATGAAAGGTAGATATAGAATCAGGAGATTTATGTTTAAGTCTCACCTCTGATATTTACTAGTTGTGCAATTGTGGTCAAGTCAGTTAACCTCTCCAGTCTTCAGGGTCCTCATCTACAAAACAAGTATTTTAACACAGTGTTATGGGAAGAGTACTTTATAAACCTTAAATATGATTTAAATAAGCTTAAATATGAGCTAATGTTGTCATAGACTGCAAGAACTTTAAAGAAAACTTAAGAGATCATCAAATATCACATTTACATAAGGAAACTAAGGCTCAAAAAGGGAGTATTGACTTACCCAAGGTGACACAGCCAGCACAGCACACAGTAAGACAAAAAAAGTGGGTCTCCTGACACCACCCTGTGTTTTTTTTTATTATATAATTCTTAGGACCTTCAATCTCCTCATTTCTCTTCATTCTTCAACATGGATATAATTTTGAGCAAGAATAAATTCTGCATTCTGAAAACAAAACAAAAACAAACAAACAAAACCCCTACAACCTTCTACTATCTTATCTCTTCACGAAAATCCTGTAACCCTAGGAGAAAGCTCCTCAGTATCAAGGACTTCTCTCCAATTGACCAGAGCATAAGATCCTAGGACTTGGGATTGAGAGCTATAAGGTACCTTAGAGGTCACTTTCTCAAACAAGCACTTTAACTACTTAAAAAGGGAAGACAGCTCAGGACCAAACACCCAAGAAGCCTAAAAATTGTAGGACCTTTCACAGGCCTAAACTTCATAGTCAAAAAAGTGGAGATTAGTCATTGTGGAAAAGGAGTCTGCCATCCCTGGCATTAGCAACAACAAGAATAGATTAATTTCCAAGGACAAGAATTTAGGTCCAAAAGCTCAGAAATAGCAGCACCTCCAAGATCACTAGGCCTGCTTCCAACCCGACCCCTGCTGCCATCACCGAGGAGAGTAGCCCTTGTGGAGATACAACCTGATCATTGCCTCTGCAGATGCCTCCTTGGTAACCATAGCCACTGAATTCCTGGAAAAGAAAGTTGTCATGTCAGATCCTTGGCCATGGTTCAGTAGCTGAAATGGATATGGTTTTATAAATGCAAATGACATCAAGAAGACATATTATTATCTGTTCTGCTGCCACACCCTAAGATTCACTTGGCATTACCATTGATTTGACACTTCTATAGCTATTGTTTTCTCTTAGATGAACAGGAGGAACTCCTTGAGAATAGAATCTGTCTTGTTTTTCTAACAATCAATCAATCAATAAGCACTTACTAAGCACCTACTACATGCCAGGAACTGTGTTAGGTGGTAGAGATACAAATACAATGAATAAAACCATCCCCACTTACAAGGGGCTAAAATTTTGACATTTTCCACTTAACATTTTCATGACAACACAGTACTTTTTACAGAGTAAGCACTTAATAAATGCTTTTTATTCATTCGTTCATTCTTCATCCATCCATCCATCCATCCATCCATCCTTCCATTCATTCATTTATTCATTCCCAAGTAAACTAATTCTGAAAGTATAAATGCTGAAATCTGAATTCTGGACATTTCTTATTAGTTATCTGAGCTAATAATAAAAATTCTGATGCCAATAATGTTTTAGATTCACTATATATTTTCTTCAAAACAACCTGTGTCAGTTGCTTTTAACAGTCTGTGTCATATTAATCTTATTTATGTTTCTAATTTATCAGAAGTTTGGAGTTGACTCACCTTGAAATCCCCAAAGTATTTATTAGGTACAAAACAGAAAAGGTTTTGCATATTCAATGCCTTTCTGGGTTAGTTCCCCAACTTGCACTCCCTAGTTGGGTCCTAGAGGGAGGCTGCTACTCTATGTACGAAGGGTACCTGCTATGGGAGCTCCTAAAAGTGTAGTTTTTAAGGTCCTACTGGTGTGCTTTCTATTAACAATCAGTCAGTAAACAGAATTAGCTCAAAACAATGACATTTATTAAATATCAGAGGAAGAGCAATAGCTCCTGAAATTCTTCCCATCAATCTGAGATTCCCCTCTGTCCCAAATACATATAGCATCTGTAGGAAGAGTGAACACAGACTTAGCATACAATGATAGAGAATTATACATGGAGGGAACACATTCCACAGTCAGCTCACATCTTTGCTGCCAGTGACCATAATTCTTCCAATTAATTCTTACCTCCAGTCACTGCTTCTCTGACTCTGTTTTGCTGGAATTTGTCTTTGCTTCCTACTTGGACTTACTTGAATTAAATCCCAAATCCAATTCTCTGACTCCAAAATCAATGCTCTATTATGCCACACTATCTGAAAAGCTGAATTCTAGAGGCTCTACCACTTATTTTCCTTAATCCTAATCCTAAAAGGAAATTCCATTTCCTTTCTTTAACGTTCTTTTTCACTATATGTAAAGTGGAAAGAACAATCCGTGTCCTACCTCTTTCAAAGGTGATGCTTATGAAAATGTTTTATGAACTCTGAAATACCTTACAAAATTTTTCTGAACACAATAGATGTTTACTGAATGATTGCTTATGTTAAAATATATTATTATTACTTTACTGCTTTTATGCAGTCTTCCCTGAAATGTCTCCAATAGCTAGTGCCCCCACTCTTTCCCTAAGTATTATTTTTTCATTTTTAACCTTGTGTTATTTTTTTCTCCTTGAGATTATCTGAATTCTTTTAATTGGCATTTCACTGTCTATGTTCAGAAGTTCTGGGAAGCTCTCTTTATTTCCTATATTATAATGTTTTGATTTTTTTGTCTTGTGTTCTTCTGGGAGTTTTGAAAAGGGGCAAGGTCAAAGTAGAAAAAAGAATAAGTGGGGGCAGGATAGGATGGAGGGAAATATAGTTTGTCTTTCACAATATGACTACTACACATGTACAACCTATATTGAATTGCTTGTCTTCCCCGTGGGAGTGGGTAAGGAGGGAAGAAGGGAAAGAATCTGGAAATCAAATTTAAAAACATTAAAAATTTAAAAACAAATTTTTAAAGAAATTATTTTTTACATGCAACTGGGTAATAAGATATACAGGCACTGGGGTATAGAAATCCATCTTGCCCTACTAGAAAGTTGGGAGGAGGATGGGGGAGGATACAAGAGAGAATAGATTGGGAGAAGGGTTATTAAGTAGGCTTGCTATCTTGGGGTGGGGGGTAGGGGAAAGATGGGGAGAAAATTTGTAGCTCAAAATGTTGTGTATATGAGTGTTGAAAACTAAAAATAAATAAATAAATAATTTTTAACCCCCCCCCCCCCCCGGGGAACAGGTACATTATTCAATGAAAGAAAAGTGATTAGAAAAAAAAGAATAGCTGGTCCCCCTCCATCATGGTTTGAATACAACCATTATGCCACTTGACATAATAACTTCTACTTGGATCAGAAGGTAAACTTTTAAAATCATTAAGAAACTTTTTAAAAGGAGCAATATATGTTTTTCTGCTGTGGAGAGGAATGACTCACCTTCTTTTTAGAAAATCAAATGTGGTCCTCCAATCCCTTGATATTTTCTAGTTTCAGTTGTTTTATAAATTATCCAAACCATGGCCCAGTTATTTGTTATTTTTACTTAAATATTAATTGGAGATAATATTCTGTAGTATTTTTCTTTATTTTGTCTCTCCCTGCTTTAAGCATTAGACCCACAAATACATATGTAAAACTTCTTCTTTCTCTATTTTTGCAAACAATTTACAATTAATTATTCTTTGAATATTTAATAAAATTCTCTTGTAAATACTTCTGGCCCTGTATTCCCCCTTTTGGAGTTAGTTATAGACTTTTAAATTTATTTTGGAGAGATTTTCTCTTTCTATTTTCTTATTCATCCATTTTATTTCTTGACAAATATATTGGAGTGCTTTGCCAGTTCTTTCTCCACCTCATTTTATATATGAGGAAACACACAGTTATTAAATGTCAGAGGTCAGATTTGAACTTAGGAAGATGAGTCTTCCTGACTCCAGGCCTAGTACACTATCCATTGTGCCACCTAGCTGCCTCAAGTATTCACTTATCTACCCATGATATTCTGTGCTTTGTAACCTACAAGGTGGAAGATTCAAGGCAACAAGTATTTATTAAGTACTTACTGTGTATCAGGCTTTGTGCTAAGCACTCTGGATACAAATACAAGCAAAAAGAAAGATAGTCCCTGGCCTTAAGAAGCTTACATTCTAATGTGGGAGGACAGCCCACCAAAGGAGCTGAAAAAAATGGGCATGGGTGAGGAAGAGAGGGAAAGGCACCCTTTTGGGGGGCGTGGATGAAAGAAGCAGAGCTGGGAGGGAAATGAAGAAAGGTTGACTTAGGACCCCAAAATGGAAACTCTGGGAGATATACACCAATGGAAATAGGGGTCCAGTGTGGTAGAAGGATATTCCAGGGGAGAGGGGTCCAAGTACCTAGGAAGTTCCACAGGAAAGTCCCTGCCTTTGAATATTGGGGGATTCAATATACTATGGTGGTAAGGTGACTGTGCCTGGAATCAGAGGATCTGGGTTTGAATCAAGCCTCTGATGCTCACTACATGTGAGGCATCACTTCAGGCAAGTCACAGCCTCCTTGGTCCTCTTACTAAAATGAGGGAATTCAACTAGATAGACTGTGAGATCCCTTTCAACTCAAAATCTATAGTGCTATGAGTAGTTACATGTGGCTGGGAGAGAATCATCATCCTTCTCAGAGCTTACAAAGGCCAGAACTAGGAGTTATATAAAACCAAATAGAATGTCCCATGGCTTTGTTTTGTTCCATGGGACACTTCTGGTAACAATCTAGAAATCAGGGAAGATGCAACACCTCATTTATTCTGTGAAAATTAGTATAGGAAACAGGGAGAGTAAGTCAAGGTCAGAGTCTGTTGACCTTATAATAAAAGTAGCTAGTTATTATATATCACTTAACAGTTTGCAAACAAACTGTGTAAGTTTTATATCACTTAAAACTCATAACAACCCTATAAGGTAGACACTATTATTATCCTCATTTGACAGATGAAGCAATTGAAGTTAAGTTGATTTGCCCAAGGTCAACCAAGCTAACGTCTGAGACTGAATTTGAACCTGTCTTCCTGACTTGAAGTTCATCACCCTATCCCCACTGTATCTCCTAGCTTCCTTATGACCAGGTTTATAATCCCTGAGTCCTTTGATACCAAAGACCTCTGGCAGCTCAGATCAGTTTTTAAAAGTTCCCTGGGAGCACACATAGCCCAAGGAAATACAAGCATAGATGCACTTAGGCATCTCCACCTAGGTACCTGGACTGCCAAGAGTTGAAATGCTGATAAAAAGGTCTCATCTGTCTCTCTTGCCCTGTCTCCTTTCAGCACAATTAGTTCTGTACCCAGAGTGGATAGGATTGGTTTAGGAAACAGTATCACAGAATCCTGGACTTTTGCTGATTTTATAAGCTGTCTTCAGATGACCTCAAAGGAGTAGAGAGAGGTTGGTGCCCACAACTCAACTCTTTTGCGTCCCTGTTCAGAGGGTCATGGTGCACCAAGGCCTTGGGAGGGCAGCCCTTGTGAGTGACCCCTCTCTGCAATGATGGAGAGTTCTGCTTATAGATGTTCACTTAGAGGTAGGCAGTGGAGAGGTCTGTGGTCTTCCCCACATATCTCCTCTGAATTCATCAAGCTATTGATTTTTTTTCTAAAAGTCTCTGCCAATTCCTGGTATACAGTGTCATTTTTTTCTGTCCTGGGATTTGTTTAATTTCTTTAAGCAAATGATACAATAGTCAAGTGGAGCATAGCTTGCCTTTATATTTGATCTTTCTAAGACTCAAGCCAAATCTGTCTCCCCTGCTTAGAGGTAGCTGAGGGACTTTTCACCATAAAAGTTCCCAGCTGCCCACTTACTATTTGACATCTTAAAACCCCCAGAGGGCTTGTTTGCCAGAGGCAGCTCAGTGGGTTTGAACAACTTCACTCTTTTCTTTTGTTTTTCTCCTTTTTAAAAACGCATTTTAAATCTTCCCAAGGGGAAAAAATACTAACTTGGAATGTCTGTCTGAATCACTTTTCTTTTTGGCATAGGGATGTGTGAGCTCTATAGCTTTATAATGTCACCTCTAAGTAATACAAGAGATCGTGAAATGAAAGGCATGACCCAATTCCTGTCTGGGGGATCCTTCAGCACCAATGTGCCCCCAAAATGTCTGCACTCAATAAGATCTAGGCAAAGAGGAATTTCATTAAACAATTGTCTACCAGTTCATCTGATTTCCTGTTATGTTGTGACGATATTTCTCTTGAAAGGGGATATACTCAGTGTGTCCAGACAACTGAATTACTGATCACACCTGGGATTGGCAAGCCTGCAGGTGGCAAATTGGTTGAATGGGATTCCAAAGGAATGCTGACTGGGCCTCAGGAGACTTGTATTCTAGTCTTAGTGCTGTCAGTGATTCAATCTGGGTTTTTGCCAAATCAATCCAATAGGCGCTTAATGAATGCTTTCTAATTGACTAGTAAGCTAAGACATTGGCTAGTTGATTAGTAAACACTTATTAAGTGCCTCCTATGTGCCAGGTACCAAGCTAAGTTCTGAGGATACAAATATAAAAAAGAAAGACAGTCCTGACCTTGAGGGGCTTGCAATCTTTTTTTTTTCTTTTTGGAGGGCAATTAATTGGGGTTAAGTGACTTGCCCAACATCACACAGCTAGTTTGTGTGTGTGTGTGTGTGTGTGTGTGTGTGTGTGTGTGTGTGTGTGT
>NW_027186418.1:2913628-2916206 GCF_028583685.1 Petaurus breviceps papuanus | reverse complement strand
TGTGTGTGTGTGTGTGTGTGTGTGTGTGTGTGTGTGTGTGTGTGTGTAAGTGTCTCAGGCTGGATTTGAACTCAGGTCCTCCTGACTCCAGGGCCTACTCTACTCACTGTACCACCTAGCCGCCCCAGGGGCTTGCAATCTAATGGGGGAAGATAACACACAAAAAGATGAAAAGTGGAGGAGAGGGGAAGAAAGTACCTAGATTGGGGTCATGAAGGAGAAGTCCCAAAGACAGCTGGGGAGTAGAAATGAGTGATTGTTTGAGTATCCAGGGCTCCACAATTGATCCCTGAGATGCCGATACAGTGAAGTCAAAAATCTTTGTCCCCCCAGCAAGCTGAGAGAAAGTATACTCACTCTGTTACCATTCTCAGGGCTTCCTCTGGTCCTCAGGATCCCAACTAAAGCTTAGCACAGAGTGGCAGCACAGTTTATTGGAGAATAGTTTCTATTTAAATCTTTTATTCTGGGTTCAAATTCTTTTGCCAATGGTCTAACCTAATATTCTGCCTCCTATACATACTGGTTTTTTGACCCTGGGCAAATTCCCACTTCCCGGTGCTCTGTCTAGGTTGCAGAAAAGGTAGAATTCTACCTGAATTGGTAGAAGGAGTTTTCTAACCTGCTAGTCCTATGTATCAATGCAATTACTATTGGTCTGGTTCCTATCCCATCTCAACCTAAGGCAAAGTACTTCACTCAGGGCTGAACTAGAGTACTTTCATCTATAAAATGGGGATAAACATACTTATTGTTCCCACTCTTTCTTTGATTTTCCACATTTCTCTATCTATTGTTTCCTTCTCTGCTGCCTACAAACATTCCAAGGTCTTCCCAATCTTGAAAAAAAAACAAAAACTAACAAACAAAACTTTCATTTGGTGCTATCATCTCCTCAAGCTTACCATCATATCTCTTGCTTTCCTTTCACAGCTAAACTATTGGGAAAAAAATACAGCTGTCTGTACTGGTTTCCTCTACTTCCTATTTTCAGCAGTCTGGCTTCTGATTTCAGTGAAATAGTTGACCTCGGAAGAAATATTAGCAGACAGGGCCTTAGGAAGATTATTATAGTAGCAGAAGACTGTACCTTAGGATGGATTGGAGAGGGGAGAAAATGGGGACAAGGAGGGTAATTTAGAGGCTATGACAAAAATCCAAACAGAAAGTGATAAGGACCTCAACTAAAGTAATGGTTCTGTGGGTGGAGAGAGGGGTCTTCTCCTAGCCTCAATTGCTTCATTTGACAATGAGGATAATAATAGTATCTGCCTCATAGGGTTGCTATGAGTTTTATAATACTAATACAGTTTGTTTGCAAACCATAAGTGATATATACATGCTAGCTATTTTTATTATAAGGTCATCAGACTCTGACCTTAACTTCATTTTCTTGTAGGAAAATACTAATTTTCACTGAATAGAAGGCAAAATAAGTGATGATGTGGAGATAGAATTGAGAAAGCTCAGCAAATGATTGGCTGTGAGGAGCGGCAAGAGAGTCAAGAATGCCTTTAAGGTTGCAAACCTGCATGATTGGAAAGATGGTGGTGTCCTCAGCAGAAATAAGGATTTTTAGAATAGCTCCAAAGTGTTGTTGTTGCTTGAGGGGAAGGTGTGGGAGGGAAGATGATATTTGAACATACAGAATAAATTACACTACCTCTGTGCCTTTATTTCCTTATTTGTAAAGCAGGGATGATAATGCTTTGCAATACCTATTTTTCCAGGGTTGTGATTTAACAGCTCTGCTTCAGTCAAAAGATCTGTGTCTTTATGGACCTGTATCTGTAGAAATGGGTCATTATTTGGGAGACCAAACACTAAGATGCCAGAGCAGGACTTAGTCCAAAGGGAAGACAAATATTTTTGTAGGCATCTTAAATCTGGTCAAGGCTTAAAGCCAATAGAAAGAAAAGAGCCAGAAATAGATTCTCACCTTAAGATAGGGCCAGGAATGGATGCTATAGGATTCAGGGCAGTTCCTCACAGGATGCAAGCTATATTGCTTACAGGACCTATAAGCAATGGGATTTGGGAATTGTTCGGGTGTAGGAGAGAGAAGAAGGAGTTTTGGAGACTCAGGTCCTGCAGCAGGTGATGGCCCAGAGAGGGAGAAGTATCTCTAGGGAATTGTGGGACTAATGTGGGGGCTGTTCAGCCCTAGCTCCTCTGGTGTTCCATCCCTTCTCCTCCTAATTTCTTCCTTTCAGATAAACAGCCTGATGTACCGGCAAACAAGGAAGAGCAAGTTGTCGCTCCTGACTTTGTCACCTTTCAGACCTTGTAGGGCATAGAAGGACCATTTCTACAAATGGAGATTGGAAATCACTTTTTTTTGGAATACCAAATGGTGATGCCAATATTTTACATTTCTGAAAATGACTTTTCATCTTAATTATTACTCCCTCCTCCTTCATTCTTTGCACTTGTTTATGGCTCAGCCCAAATTCAAGAGAATGTTGACAAGGCTCAGGGACAAGGGTTAGATTTCCACTTCAAGTTGGGGTCATAGCCCTCTTGTTGGAGTATTCCTTCCTTCCTTCCTTCCTTCCTTCCTTCCTTCCTTCCTTCCTTC
>NW_027186418.1:2905723-2913528 GCF_028583685.1 Petaurus breviceps papuanus | reverse complement strand
TCCTCTCCTCTCCTCTCCTCTCCTCTCCTCTCCTCTCCTCTCCTCTCTTCTCCTTTCCTTTCCTTTTCTTCCTCTTCCCAGGTTTGATAGCAATCAGCACTCTACTAGTGGGGAAGAAAGCTAGCCTCTCTGGATATAGTTTTCTAGAGCAAAGCCCTAGTCACCACATGCTATTTCTAGCTCTGCCCAAAATGGGCAAGGTCTTTGTCCAAGGTCATGCACTGGGATAGTGAAAGAATTAGCAGAACATAGGCCTCTTGTTTCCTATTATAGTGTCTTTTAATGACACCACATTGTTATCATTGGACTCAAGTATCCCCGAATAAGAACCATTCAGAGAGACTTTTGAGGAACTGAAAATGGTTCTTCTCAGAGATTGTTCCATTCTAAGTTTCCCTACCTCCATGTCTTGACCAATAAAATAACTTTATATGTGAGGTTCCTTGTGAAATGAAACAGATCATGCCTTACACTGTGACTCTTTCACTCTTCCCCAATATTAATTTCCTCAGGGCTGGAATGCAGATGTTGGACATCCCTGACAAAGGCCCTCATACTATGTAGTCATTAGAATGGCTGCCAAACCTGGGGATGGGGAGGAGAAGAGGGTAGGGGAAAGGAGGAGTAAAGAAGGAGGGAGACAGACAGACACAGACACAAACATGTACAGAGAGAGATAGGGAGGGAGACACATGTGCATGTGTGTGCTCACACACACAGATGGGCAGTGGTAATAGCTTAGGTCAGTTCAACTAATATAACTTCCCATCAGCCCCAACCTTTGACTGATAGCAGAAAGCCTAGCTGAGAGATTTCTTGAACAGTAAATGCAAGGGATTCTCACAAATAAGAAACACTCAAATTCCCTGTGATTGACTTCTCTGTCTTCAGTGTTTGAAAATTCTTTTCTTTATTAACCTGTTGTAAGAGTCTGTGTTACTTCTTGCTCATTTATTCATTGTTACAAGTATTTTTGGTAAATTGCTGGAAGAGCAGAGGCTCCTAGGTAATTACTCTGCACATGTGTGTGTCTTTGAACAAAGGAAAACCAAGACAAGAACTGGAGCAGTGATTTCATTATTGTAAAAACTCCCAGGTCGGGGTGACCAGGTGGCTCAGCGAGTAAGCACTGGCCCCAGAGTTGGGATAACCTGGGATTGAATCCAGGCTCAGATACTTAGCACCACACCCAGAAATAACTGGCCATGTAACCTTGAGCAAGTTACTTAACCCCAATTGCTTAAAAAAAAAAATTAAAAAAAAACCTCCCAGGTCAGCACTTTCTCTGCAACTAGGTTGTTGCCTAGGGCACTGACTTTTCCAGGGTCGCTCAAACAGCATGTTTCAGTGGTAGGACTTGAACACAGTCTACTGTCTACTGTCACAGTTACTTCTCTGGATAACAATAAGTAATACTAATAATATAGATAACTGAAAGGAAATTAGTGACTACCTACATATGTATCACTTTATGATCTCAGAACCATTTTTACCTATTTACCTAAGACACAAACACAAACACACACACATATACATATAAAGTTATGTATACACATATACATATATGTATATATATGTATGTATATATATATATATGAAAATGATAAAGGAAAGAGGAAGAGGATTAGGAGAGAGGAGGAGGAGGAGAAAGAAACATCTGCTTTGATGGATCCATGATTTTTTAGATATGAATACTCTCTTCCCTAGCACAGATCATAACTCATCCACCGGTGATCATCTGGTGTGATTCTTATCCATTTCCCTCCATGGGGCTTCCACGGAGGATCTATATAACATTTTTCCTACGTTCTTGGGGTTCTATAACATGTCCCCTAAGTTCTAGAGTTCATTTTTTTAACTCTGTTGTAGATAACAGTGTAACATCTGGATTTTCCTCCTGTCATTCTTTATTCTTGCTCTGTAAATAATACAAATCCTTTTCTATGACATTACTCTGATGTCTTTTATTTTACTTCTTTCAAGCAAGTAATCATTGGCAATGGGTTGTGGTTGCTAATGCCAATCACAAAACTTGCTTTGTTGCTTTTTAGCTCTTCTGTACTTTGAATATTCTGATTTTCCCTGATGCTCATTTGCACAATATCACAGAGAGAGCATAAGAGTTGAAAAGATGGGGTTTTGTGTCAGGGAACAGATTGGAATATTAAAAGCTCTGCAAAACATCCCAAAAGCAAGGCTGCATTCTTCCCTCTGTTAAATTTTGACTCCAGGTCATTGTCCATCTGAAGTAACTGTCAAAGATATATGTGTTTGTGGACTAATAAACTCAAAAGGCTTTTATGGTTTGATAGAACTTGTCAGGGTTTGGGTTCTAATGGCATCCCCTTAAAGAATTCAGAGGCACCCCCACATTATAAGTAGTAACAGTACTGAAAATGTTGAACAAGGGATAGCATAGCACAGTGGATAAAATGTTCATTTCAAGTCAAGATGTGAGCTCAAATCCCATCTCTGAAACTACTTGGCTAGGAGATCTTGGGCAGGTCACTTACCCACTCAGAGTCTCAGTTTTTTCCTTTGTAAAACAGAGATAATAAAATAAAGATACATCCTAAAAACTGTCATATGAGTCAGATGGAGTAGCACATTTAAATGGCTTTTCAAATTTCAATGTGTCATAAACATCAGCTATTATGCATTGAAGTAATGGTAATCATAATAAAAATATTAGATAACACTTACATAGCAATTTATGATTTACAAGCTACATAGGATCAGAGTTTAAGAGAATCATCAGGGGCCCCTAGGTGGCACAGTGAATAGAGCACCAGCCCTGAAGTCAGGAGGACCTGAGCTCAAATCCAGCTTCAGACACTTAACACTTACTAGCCATGTGACCTTAAGCAAGTCACTTAACCTCAATTGCCCTTCCTTCCTCTCTCCAAAAAGCAAAAAAAACAAACAGAGAGAGAGAGAGACACACAATCATCAATTTACTTTCAAAAGGAACCTCAGAAAGTCATCTAACTCAATCCTCCATTTCACAAGTGAGAAAACTGAGGCCAGGGTAAGTGATTTATCTAAATTCACATAGATAGGGAAAGATCCAGGATTCAAACCCAGATCATCTGACTCCAGATTTCATGCTTTTTCCATATCTTATCTCATTTGTTCCTCAAAATAACCTCAGGAGAAAAACAATGTAAACATTTTCATCCTCATTTTATAGATTAAAGGAATAATGTTAAATGATTTGCCCCAGGATTACATGGCTATCGAGTGGTTGAAAACCCCAGTTTTCTCAAATTAAGTTCAATACTATTTGCACAATTGGCCTTACTTGGTCAGGTCGTTAGGGATGGCAGTCACTACTGAAGAGAATGTAATGGAAGAGACTGATGACTCTCCCAGAGAGTCAGAGATTGTGACTGTAAGGCTATGCTTGTCTCTATTCTCAAAGAAGGATGCCCAGGGAAGAAGTCAGCACGGTCAAATTAATTCCTTATGTTGTTGTCATTCAGCTGTTTCAGTAGTGTCAGATTCTTTGTGACCCCATCTAAAATGTTTTTTTGGCAGAGATACTGGAGTGGTTTGCTATTTCTTTCTCCAGCTCATTTTATAGATGAGGAAGCAGGCAAACAGGGTTCAGTGACTTGCTCAGGGTGACACAGCTAGTAAGTGCCCAAGGTTGGATCTGAATTCAGATCTACCTGACTTCAAGCCCCATGTTCTCTCCACTACCCCACCTTTGTCTGTCTGTATTATTGAATTCTGGGTCTCCTCTTAATTCTAAGAGAATGTGAGATCTTAGAATAATATAGACAGATACAAAGTGGAACAAACAGAATCCAACAAACAATAAAAACAGGATTACACTAACGAAAATGGGAAAAAAAATCAAGCACAGAACAATCAAAATTGAATGCAGCAACTATGTAATGACAATGATTGACTTCAAATAAAAGATATGATAAGGTGCCTTCCCCCTAAAATATGTGCATGCAGTTGTGCACGCACACACACACACACACGTGCACACACACATACCACAGCATACCATATCACACCTCTGCAGTACTGGAGGACTTGAATGTACTATCAGATATTTTTGTAGCTTGGTTAGTACTGATGAACTCTGTGTGTGTGTGTGTGTGTGTGTGTGTATGCATGTATGTGTGTGTGTTTCCTCTTTTTTATTTTTGTTTTTTATTCTAACTAATTACTCCATAGGGGTTGGAATATAAAGAAATGGTGGTATAAAAACAAAAGTTGTTAATAAAAAATATTTTTAAAGAATACAAACTCCATGAGGACAGGAATTGTTTTATTTTTGTTTTTGTGCTCACTTCACCTAATATAGTGCATGCTACATACTAGACATATAATATATATTTATTGAATTAAATTGAAATGAACACTTTGATCCAAATGTCCTTCTAATATTGTTTCCTTCTCTGGATTCCAGGTCTTATGCTCCTTATATACTTTTGTTTAATTTTCAGTGCTTTTCCTTTTTATGCCTCTCACTTCTCTATTTGAAGAAGATATTTAAGGGAGAAGAAGAGATTGATGACATTCAGACACTTGTACAGTCTATAATCCTTTGGCCTCTTATTTCTTACTCCTTAACCATATTTTCTAGCATATTTATTGCTATCTTCCCTATGTCAATGTTTATATTGAAGTAACATGTATATGTATATATGTGTATATATATACACATATATATGGATAAGAATTCCCTCTGCCAGTACAGGTTGACATCTCTGAAAACAGTCTTCTAGAGTTGTCTAGAGGACAGGTCAGGTTTCAAAGACATAGTCAACTGGTAACAAAACTCCCAGGTGGGGAGACTAAAATATAATTGAGTGTATCACGAAGGCAATATTCACAGCACTGATGGCAACTATGAATATGCTGGCATAGTTCTGAGTCACAAAATATCAGACTCTCCATATAGAACACATAAGCAACACATTTATTCAGACACCAGAAAACCAAAACCCAATACCAGAAAACCAAATCTATCATAGCAACAAAGAAGTTAATACAACTTATCACTGCAGGAAGCAAGCCCATCCCAAAACCTTCCCACAAGCAAACCCTCACAATACTAGCTGTCTGCTTGCCTGGATCCTCTCCTCTCTCTGCCCTAACTGCTCTTACTCCCAGCTTTCTCTCAGCTCTGCTCCACCCTTCTTGCTTCACCAGTTCAGCAAACTCCTCCCACCATAGGCTCCATGTGATTACATTCAGTCTATTAGGAGGCAGGGAAGATCTTCAAATTCCCATTACCATTACACTGCGAAATATCTAACAAAGTAAATAAAAATACAGTAGAACATAGGTAACATTAATACATGGTTTTCTAAACCAATGTGAGGCCTGTAGGAATCTTCATGTATGACTTAGTGGCCTTGTTTCTATTTGAATTTGACACCACTGGTCTACAGAAAAGTTAAATATTTTGCCCAGGGTCATATTAGCCAGTACATGGTAGAAGGGAAACTTGACCCTGTCTTCCTGTTCTCTCTTTGCTATGTCACTATAACCCTCTTGTGCCTCTTATTATCTCTCATGGATTTAATTACCATCTCTATGCTGATGATGCTAAAATCTACCTTATCCTTCTTCAACCTGCCTACTGACCTCCAATCTCACATCTTGTCCAGTGGACACCTTAAGCTCAATTTATCCCCAACAGAACTCATTATCTCTTCCCCTAAGTGCTCTCCCCTATCTCCTACCTCTTTATTACTGTAGAGGGCAATAGCATCCTTCTAGACCCTCAAGTTTCCAACTTAAGAGACATCCTTGACTACTCAGTAAATCTCAACTCCCCATATCTGGTCTGTTGCCAAGGCCTATTGATTTCACCTTTGCAACATATCTTGAATAGTTCCCCTTCTCTCCTCTAACACTGCTACTTTTTTAGTGCAGGCCCTTATCACCTCCTGGACCATTGTAATAGCCTCCTGTTGGATCTGCCTGTGTCATGTCTCTCTCCACTCCAATACATTTTTCATTCAGCCACCAAAATGACTTTCCTAAAACATAAATCTGATCATGTCGCATCTAAACTTAGATGCCTCTCTTTTGGCTCTAAAAACAAATACAAAATTCTATGTCATTCAAACCCCTTCATAACTTTCTCCCCTCCTACTTTTCCAGTCTTCTTACAACTCTTTATTGTTCATTGTTATTCTAATTATTCAGTTGTGTATGACTCTTTATGAGCCCATTTGGGTTTTCATGGCAAAGATACTGGAGTGGTTCATCATTTCTTTCTCCAGCTCATTTTATAGATGATGAAATTGAGGCAAAAAAGGTTAAATGAATTTCCCAGGATCACAAAGCTTGTAAATATCTGAGGCCAGAAAGGAACTCAGGGAGATGAGTCTTCCTGACTCCAGAACTAGTGCTCTTGCACTATGGCACCACTAATATCCCTACCACTTACCACCTACCATGTACTCTTCAATCCAGTGACTCTGACCTTGTGGCTGTTCCATGGACAAGAAACTACATCTTTTGACTCTGAGTATTTTCTCTCACTTCCCCCATGCCAGAATTGCTATTCTTCCTCATTTCTGCCTCCTGGTTCCTCTGGCTTTCTTCAAGTCCCAACTGAAATCCTACCTGCTACAGGAAGCTTTCCTCAACCCCTCTTAATTCTAGTGCCTTCCCTCTGTTGTGGGAGTAGTGCCTATTTGTCCTATATATAGCTTATCTGTATAGATTTGTTTTCATGTTGTTTCCTCCATTAGTCTCTAAGCTCCTTGAGGGCAAGGGCTGTCTTTCACCTCTTTTTTGTATTACCAGCATTTAGCACATAGCCTGGCCCATAGTAATACTTAATAAATACTCATTGATTGATTGATCATTGTGTACATGTTAATTAAATGTTTATATCAAGTTCTTTGCATAATTTCTTTACCTCCTTTATCCTCTAGTCATATGTTCCCCTGCTTAATATTTTGAATCCAAGTATATTTTATTTCAGTCAATTATCATGTCATTTGGTCTTCAAGTTTTAAACCACTGAATTCTTTTAATTTGACCCTGATGTCATCCAATGGGTTAGGAATTCTTCTTGGTTTTCCATCATCTAGCAATCCGATTATCATGTCATTTATATCTTTACCCAAGACATCGATGAAAATCAACAAACACCACAAAGCCAAGGTCATATACCTTTGGCATTCTACAAAACACTGTTACCCAAATTATATTAACCATTAGTAAATAAATGCTTTTTGAATTCAGGTTGTGCAGGCAGTTTGGAATTTATATATCATCTAACCCACATTTCTCCATCTTGTCCACAAGCATAGCATTAGAGACTTTGTCAAGTGTTTTTTTTTTTTTTTTTGCCTTTTGGAGGGCAATTGGGGTTAAGTAACTTGCCCAAGGCTACATGGCTAGTTTGTGTGGGTATTAAGTATCTGAGGCTGGAACCGAACTCGGGTCTTCCCGATTCCGGGGCCAGCTCTTTACTTACTGTACCACCTAGCTACCCCTTGTCAAGTGTTTTGAGAAAAACCTAGGTAAATAATATATCTAGTATCTCTTTCAACTACTTGTTTAGTAACCCTGTCCACCAAAAAAAGGCAATGAAAATGTACTAGTGCTACTTCTTTTTATTCTTCTTCTTTTTAAATTGTTGTGTCAAATTTATTAAATATTTTTAAATTTAATTTTAAATATATTTTATTTTTCATCAATTACATCTTTTTTTAAATTTTTTAAATTAGTTTGTTTGTTTCCTTTTAGTTTACAGGATTCAATTTCACAATTCCTTGAATTTCACATTTTGTCCCCCTCCCCCCTCTCCCCCCCCCCCT
>NW_027186418.1:2803106-2905623 GCF_028583685.1 Petaurus breviceps papuanus | reverse complement strand
CCCCCCCCCCCCATGGTGGCTTATAGTCAAGTATAGGATCTGTAAATACTTTCACATTATACATTGGTCAGGTTATAAGGACGGATTGTACCAGCTGGAATGAAAAATGGTAAAGAGGACATAAAACCAAATAAGAGAACGAAAAAGATCAGGTGTTTTGCTTCCACCTGGATATAAACTTAGTTCTTTCTAGTTCTTTCTCTGGATGCACATTTTTCTCTCCATCATGAGTCTTTTGGGATTGACATATCACTGCATTGCTGAGAAGAGTCCAGTTTATCAAAGTTGGTCATCACACATATGTTGTGTCTGTAATTGTGTACAAATTTCTCCTGGTTCTACTCTTCTCACTCAGCATCAATTCTTTTAAGCCTCTCCAGGTAAATATGAAGACTGCCTGCTCCTCATTTCTTATAGCACAATAGTATTCCATAACATGCATATACCACAACTTGTTCAGCCATTCCCCAATTGATGGGCACCCCCTTAATTTCCAATTCTTTGCCACCACAAAAAGAGCTGCTATAAACATTTTTGTACATATGGGTCTTTCTCCCATTTCTATGATCTTTTGGGGATATAACCCTACGAGTGGTATTGCTGGATCAAAGGGTATGAAAGTATTTATAGCCCTTTGGGCATAATTCCAGATTGCTCTCCAGAAAGGCTGGATCAGTTCACAACTCCACCAACAATGCATTAGTGTTCCAGTTTGCCCACATCCTCTCCAGCATTTGTCATTTTCCTGTTTTGTCATCTTAGCCAATCTGACTGGTGAGATGTGATATCTCAGAGTTGTTTTGATTTGCATTTCTCTAATCAATAGTGAATTAGAGCATTTCTTCATGTGCTTATAGATAGCTTTAATTTCCTTCTCTGAAAACTGCCTGTTCATATCCTTTGACCATTTATCAATTGGGGATTGTCAATTACATCTTAAAACAATTTTTAACATTTAAAAAAAAAGTTTTGAGTTCCAAACTCTATCCTTCCCTTCCTCCCCACTCAAAGATGGTAAATAATTAGATATAGGTTACACATGTGTAAGGATATAAAGCAATTCATTTCCTTTGTCATTTTGTACAAGAAGATTCAAATAAAAGAAAAAAAGAAAATGAAAAATAGCATGCTTCAGTCTGTATTCAAACAATATCAGTTCTTTCTCTGGAGGTAGATGCTATACTTCATCATTAGTCCTTTGGAATTTTCTTGAATCATTGCATTGTTGAGAATAGCTAAGTTATACACAGTTCTTCTTCCTACAATATTACTATCACTGTGTACAACATTCTCATTTTTTCACTTCATTTTGCATCAGTTCATGTTAGTCTTTCCAGGTTTTTCTGAAATCATCTTGCTTGTCATTTCTTATGGCACAATAATATTCTACCACAATCAGATACCACAACTTGTTTAGTCATTCTCCAATTGATGGACATCCTTTTGCTTTCTAGTTCTTAGCCACCACAAAAAGAACTGTTATAAATATTTTTGTACATATAGGTCCTTTTTTCCCTTTTAAAAAATATCTTTGGGATATTATCCTAGCAGTGCTATTACTGTATCAAAGGGTATGCACAGTTTTATAGCCCTTTGGGTATTGTTCCAAATTGTTCTTCAGAATGGTTGTATCACTTCACAACTCCATCAACAGTGTCTTAGTGTCCTACTTTTCCCACATCCCCTCCCACATCCATCATTTTCCTTTTTTTGGTCAAATTTAGCTTCACTTCTTGAAAAGGTCACAATAGATCTTTATGGCCACTGCTTTATCTTCTAGATGATTACTAATGAACTCTTCAAAGTTTAAAAACTATTATTGCTTATTTTTCTGTTTATGTTTCTATTATACTATGAGATCTATGTATAAGGATAGAGCCTGTATCATGTCTAAACTTGGTTTTTAATGTAATAATCTTTTTTAATGATATTCTGTATATAGTAGGCATTTAATGTTGTTCACATTTTACAGGTCAGAAAACTAAGGTCCATAGAGTGGAAATAATTTGACTGAGATCATAGGATGAAACAGGATTTGGGTGGGCCTCAGACCAGCCTAATATCTATTCTGATATTTTTAATCCACATTTCTGTACTTTAAAATTCCTCAAAAGATTTTTTTCTGTTCTTCCTGGCAGCTTGCTTGGTCTTCTCTTATAGATAGTTTATGACAGCCATTACCCTATATGCGAAAGAATGGTCCCTAGTTCAGGTTAATAATTGAGAAAGTTTTGTTCTAATCACACACAAGTATCTTAGCATCTCTCCACTGAAAACTGGCAAAAGCTACCACTGATCCTGAGCAGCAGCTGTTGGAAGCAATTATATCCATTTTAGAGATGAAATCATCTCTCTCCCTTGATCCCCTCTCTTCTCCATCCAAGGCCCATCTCTTGAACAAATGCCATGTATTTTTTTGTTTGTTTAATTGGCAGGATAGCTGACCATATAGAGTTTGATGAATGTCAGAAATGGATAGTTGTTTTCCAGGAAAAGACGGTATAACATCAGTGCTGTTTTTCTAGCAAAAGCTGTGTACACTTGTCTTAAATTCCTCTCTTCTCAGTCACTTCTCATTCTTTTTTTTTTAGTCTAACTTCACACCTCATCACTCAACTGAAATTGCTTTTTCCAAAGGGGCCAAGATCTCTTAACTGTCCAATTTCATAGCTTTTTCACAATCCTCACCCTTCTTGACCTCACTGTAGCATTTAACACTGTTCATTACCCTCTCCTCAGGGATACTCTGGCCTCCCTAGATTTTTAAGACACTTGCTCAGATCTGTCTTTCTCAGTCTTCTTTACTCATTCATCAAACATATCACACATACTAATTATATAATTATAATTATATATATATATATATATATGGCACTATCAAGGTCCTCTACTCTTTTTTCTACATTCTATTACATGGTGACCTCATTATCTTTTATGGTTTTGATTATTATCTCTATGAGGATGCCTCTTAGATCTTTATACCAGTCCTCTTCTCTTTCCTGAGTTGTAATTTGACATTTCCAAGTATATGTTAGACAGAAGTACTCGGCTATTTACTTCTCAAACTCATCATGTCCAACAGAACTAATATTTCCCTCAAACCCACTTATCTTACTAACTTCCTTCTGCTAAGGGAGCTACTATCTTTCCAGTCATGCAGGTTTGTCAACCAGAGTCATCCTTTAATCCTTATTCTTCCTCTTCACACATATTCATTAACTTGACAGTTCTTTCAGAGTCTAAGAATACAGCATCTTGTGATTTTGTCCTGTTTTCACCAGTGACGTAGCCACCACTCTGGTTCAGACACTCATTCATCAGCCTGTTGCCTCTAGGATCAAATATAAACATCTCTCTAATTTAAAATTCTTTAGAACCTGGCCTTGTGAGCTCATTACACATTAGTTCCTGTCAATTATCTATGGTTTGGCCAAATTGGCCTTCTGACTATTTCTCGTTCTCAACATTCCATCTCCCATCTCAGCATTTTTGCAAGGCTATCTACCATGCCTGCCATACCCTCACCCGCTCTTATTCTTAGAATCCCTCATTTTCTTCAAAATGTACTTAGCTCAAGTACCATCTCATATAGGAGACTTTTCTTGAACCTTTCAGTTGCTAGTGCTTTGTATTTTTTTGTTGTTGTATATACATGTATGCATCCATGTTGTTCCATCCATAAAATGTAAGCCCCTGACAGAAATTATTATTAATAACCAATAACTTGGGGAGATCCAGAGTTTTCCCCTCCTTCTAAAGTCCTGATTTAAAAAATCTGTCTCTTAAAGGACATTCCTGATAATGAGATTGGATTAACTTTCTTGTTCAAGACCCTACCTTGTTGATGGAGGTGGAGTAGTCCTTATGTTTGACTTAGGTAGGGCATACATTCTTTGAATAGATTGTCCAAAGCTGGAGGTGATCTGGGTATAGAGATAGTCTGTCCAGAGGTGACCTGATGTCACTCTCAGTCCCTCATTTTAATAGAGCCCACATCTTAGTGTGTTATCCAATCAGGGTTGCTTGCCACCCTGCAGGAACAGCTACTCTTGGAAGGGTATATAAATGTGAGCTCACTGCCATCGTTTTCTTTGTTCTAAGAGAGAAGGCTGAATGACTGTCCTTTTCTTAATAGTGTACTGGTCTTATTAATAAAATGATTAAATTATCCAGAAACTATGTCCTTCAAACCTTTTTAAACATTAAATCCCTTGAGAGTAGTGAACGTTTCATTTCTGCTCTGTATCACCAGTTCTATCGTTGTACCTGTTACAGAGTAGGTGTTTAATAAATACTTCTGAATGAATTGATTATTGGGAGATTTTATCAAACTCAAAGTCTCTGGAGGAGATTGGTGGTGGTTTTCCCATCTGCCCAGATACTTTCCCTACTAAACGCGAGTATCCCCTAGCTTTTCTGTTTGCCTTGAACTGAATATAAACATGAAGTCTTCCTTTGTATGCTGTCTCCTTCCCATTAGATGTGTGCCTTCAGATGAAGAATTGCCTTGATTTTTTTTTATTTGTATCTCCAGTATTTAGTACAGTGTTTGGCACTGTTTAGAACTTAATAAAAACGTTTTCCTCTCCGTTCCATTATATCTGAAAATCCTAACTGTGTGACCATGAGTAAGTCATTTCCTCCTCTGGGCTTCAATTTATTCATCTATAAAATAAGGGATTAGACAAAGTTTTTTCTTTTAAAAAATGTGGTAATAATTGATTTTGATCACGATTAATCCAAAGTCCCTTCTCTCCTGTCTCTTCCTCATTCATTACATTCATATACCACAATTTGTTTAGTTATTCCTCAATCAATAGCTCTCTATGTTTTTTTTTTACAGTTCTTTGCTGCCACACACAAACACACACGCACACACACAACATACACACACACAATGCTACAAATATTTTTGGACATGTGGAGCCTCTGTTTTTATTAGTGACCTCCTTGAGGTTTACACTTAGCAGTAGCACCTCTGGGTCAAAGGGTATGGATATTTGAGCTCTTTTATTCACATAATTCCAAATTCCTTCCCAAAATGGTTGTATTAAATCCAAACTCCATCAAAAAAAATGCATTAATGTGCCTGTTTTCCCACAACCCCTACAACAATTATTATTTCCAACTTTTGTCACCTTTGCCAATTTGATGGGTGTGAGATGAAACCTCGGGGTTGTTATGATGTGCGTATCTCTTATTGTTTGTGATTTGGAGCCTCCTTTCATATAGGTGTCAATGGTTTATAACTCTTCTTTTGAGAACTGTTTGTTCCCATGCTTGGACCATTCCTCTATTGGGTAATTGCTTCTGGTTGCCTATAGCCTTTAACTCAAAACTGCCCTCACTGACTTTTTCTCATTTCATGCTTATAGCCAACCTGGGGGTGGGGGCCAGGGAAGGTATTATTTATACTAGTTGGACAGAAGAAGAAATCGATGCTCAGAGGGAAGATGTGACTTGTCAAGAGTCACACAGCAGAGAAGCAAAAGCCAGGTCTCTTAAATTCCCAGTGTCTCACCCTTTCTACAGTGCAACATTGCCTCCTAGCTACCATCTTTGTAAAGCAAAGACTAATGAGTCTTTGTCAATGGGGTCAAAATCTATCATTTTCAGATAATTGCACAAAAGACACTTTTTCACTTTGCCTAAAATCCTACTTCAGGTGTATGGATTTCAAAGTGCTATTAGAGCACTTAGGGGGAAGTTTCAACAAGCAGTTTGAACTGGGCACTCAGATGAAAGATGACCATGTCCTATCGGTCTGTACCAACCAGGCCTATTTCCCCATAAATGACCTCTTTGTCTTAAAAATATCTGTTTTATATTTAAATTTCAATCCATCCCAGGAAGGATTTTCAGATCTATCTTTTCTTTGGTCTCCCTGATTTTCCATTTTAAGAGATAGCCTATGCTCACAATTCACAATGTGAATAAGTCACCTGTGTGACTTTTTAGATATGTATTAATAGCTAAATTGGACAATTTGAAATTTTACCATTAGGTAGTCATTCCAGAACTATGGCTAGCATAAGGCCCCAGGGCACAGACATAAGGGAAGATAAGGTTGCTTCCTTCCTCGTAGGAAACTTTCTTTTAGCCACCATGATCCACATATGAGTTGGTGTCCTCAAGCCTTGCTCCTCAGTCCTCTTCTTGCATGTTTATGACCCATAGGCCACCATCTCCTACCGTTCCCCTACAACCCACATAACTTTTTTTCATCATTCCATTTCCTATAGTTGTGGTGAGGATGCTTTTACATTCATCCAGTCTGGAGTGAGGGTTGGACTGGTTCCTTTTCTAGGGTCAAGACTCCCATAATCCATTTGTGAAAACCACCTGTTCCTTTGCTCTCACCTCTACTCCCCTGCCTGGGATTCTTTGTGCAGGGCTTTTTGTTTTTTATTTCTCTATTTAAAACATACTCTGATTTTCTCTTTAGATTTTACCATGATGTAAAATCATGGTTACTGCAAAATCTCAGGATTGGAAAGTGTGTCAGAGTTGCTATTAGGAAGGACTTTGGGACTCTAATTTATTCTACTTGGCTCTAGAGGGCAAAACTAGCAGCAATAAGTGGAAGTTACACTTGAGGAAAATTTTGTTTTGTTATAAGGAAAATTTAACAACTAGAGCTATAGAAAAGTGAAATGGGATGCTTTAGGAATAACTGGAATCCTCTCACTGAAGATCTTCAAGCAGAGAATTTCAGTAATGTGAAAGAAATAGGAGATGTGGAGATTTAGAGACATCTCCACTCTAAATGTTCATGTAGACTATTTGTGCCCGATTTATGGTAGGCTTTGGCACTCTTATTGGTCTGTCAGTTACAGTTGAACCCACTATCCTTTGATTCTGACACGTTGATGTCATTTTGGTCCTTTGTGAGAATGACAGCAACCAACCAACCAGATGACCAATTAGGCACCTAGGAGGTGCAGGAGATAAAATGCAAGGCCTATGGTCAGGAGGACTCATCTTCCTGAGTTCAAATCTGGCCTTAGACACTTACTAACTAGGTGACCCTGAGCAGGTCATTTAACACTTTTCCCCTCAGTTTCTCATCTATGAAATGAGCTAGAGAAGGAAGTGGCAAACTATTCCAGTATCTTTGCCAAGAAAATCCCAAATGGGGTCATAAAGAGTTGAATATGACTGAAAACAACTAAACAATAATAGCAGATGATCAATTAGTGAGGAAATTATAAAGCTATAGCTACTATAAAAGTGAATATCATTCTTGTTAGGTATAGATTAAACAAGATTAGGTCCTTTACAACTCTAAAATTCTGAGATCCTATGATTGTCAGATTCATTACTTTCTCTGATATATTTGTTCTTGCTCCAACTTCCCAGATTTTATTGATGGCACCAACATTTTCCCAGTCATCTAGGGTCAAAACCTTAGAATCCACACTACTCCACAATCATTCAACTGGCAAGTCCTGTCATTTCTGCCTCCTCTCAGTTCCCACAGTAACCATTCTTGTTTGGCCTTCACATCCCTTTTCTCTTGGACTATTGTAAAAACCTCTTAACTTTTTTTCCTTGCTTCTAGTACCTTCTCCTTTGAGTAAAGCCTTCACATAACTACCAACATGATCTTCCTAATATGGAGACCTAACCATGTCACTCTTTTAATGGCTCTCCGTTGCCAAAACAATAAAATAGAAAGTCCTTATTTTGATATCCAAGAACTTTCAGAATTTAATTTTTTCAGTCTTGTTTTTGAGTCTTATTCAGACTATTCTCTTTCATGCAGTTTACGTTCTTGCCAAATAGAGCTATAAGGGTCATATTATTTAGTGTAGGAAGGGACCGAAGAGAACGTCTAAAAGCCCTTTGATTTATAAATGGTGAGATTGAGGCCCAGAGAAACAAAGTAACTTGACTAAGGAGAGCATGTATTTAAACATTTATCCTCTGATTACAAAACCAATATCTCTTACTATTTCATATTACTAATTGGTCCCCAATTTCATCCTTTATTTTTCTGTCTCCATAAATTTATACAGGTTACTTTCCTGTAGATGAAATGCAATTTCTTCATATGTAACTCTTTTTTGAAAACTAACAATTTTTGTAAGACCCAGATATTTGAAAAGGCACAGAACCATGAATATGGGACATTTTATGCACATACACACATATACAGAGAGAAAGAGACAGAGAGAGAGACAGACAGACAGAGAGATAGATAGAGAGAGAGAGATTTTCAATGTTGGTTAGATTTGCTGAGCATTCTTTCTTCTTCTTTACTTTTTTCTTTTTCTTTCTTTTTTTTGCTTGCTTTTTGGAGGGGGGAAGGTAGGGCAATTGGGGTTAAGTGACTTGCCCAAAGTCACACGGCTAGCTTTTATGTTAAGTGTCTGAGGCTGGATTTGAACTCAGGTTCTCCTGACTCCAGGGCTGGTACTCTATTCACTGAACCACCTAGCTTCCCCTTTACTTTTTTTTTTAAATAAGAAATAGCTCTCTGGAAGGGGAATGGGAGGAAGAATAAAGTGGGAAACGTAGGTGATAGAAAACAAAATATATTAATAAATTATTTTTTTAAAAGCACTGATTGTGTATATAAAAGAAATGTAAAGCTATTTTCCAGGGTACACTGGTTTACTCCACCAACTTCCCCTCTTAGGTTGAGTCCACAGAGGGTGATTTCTACCATCACAGTTTCTAGGGGTATCCCTGTTTGTCTATACTCCTAAGACTATGGTCACAAGCCTCCACCTGTATGCTTCCCGTTAACAGTCAGCTAATAGACACAATTCTGTCCTAACAAAGGCATTTACAAAGAAAGAATAGTAAAAACAGAAGCCACAAAATACCTCCCCCCTACAAACAAACACACACAAAAAACTTGTGGTACACTCTACCAGAAATATACACATCTGTTGAAAGAAGGGGCACCAATTTAGGTTGAGGTTCCTATTACAGAACATATGCGCCAAGGCAATTTGCGATTCTGGGACTACTGGGGCTGAAAGTTTTTCTCTTCCTAGTTTTCTGTGATATAATGCTTAAATGCTATGTCTGACTGTCTCTTGAGCCCATACCGAATCTCTTCTGTGCTGCCAGGGATCATATTCCTTGTGAAATTACTCCCTCCTTTCCATGACCTCTATGTTTGTCTGTCTAAAGCATGTCTCTGATCTTCTACCTGAGTCTCCAATTCTCTCAGATTGATTCTTTGTCTCCTGTTTGGGGTATCTCCTTATGAGTGAGTGAATGCATTGCTAGGGGCTGTGATTGATGAGAGATGAAAGAAATTCCCTCTTCCCCTCCTTTTCCCTCCCACAGGGGTCTCACTCCATAACTGCTTCACATTTTGACTTCCTTCCATTGTAAATAGCTTAGCTACTTAAAGACCTTAGGAACTCATCTAATTTGTTTGCTCAGTAAATTATATTGCTCCCTGACCTCTGACGAAAAGGTGTTCAAACTTATTAAACCAGTTGCAGACTCCTTATCATTATGTTTATACCCTTCCCTTTCCCCACCCTCTTAAATATTTTTCTCTCCCCAGCAAATCAAACAGGGTACTTTTGCCAAAGTCCATGTGGCACAAACAATCTGGAAGATAACTTTCTTCTACAAGAATAAAGGGCTACCATAGCTGGGGCACTGGGTATTACACTTACTTCCAAATTAATAATTACACAATTTTAACAAGCATTTATCATTAAAAAATTCTCATTAAGTAATTGCTTATCTTGCTGCTTGCAAAGGTCTTCCCCCAACCAAAGACAATAAAGAAAAGAAAATAAAAATAAAATCAAGTCCTCCCGTCCCCCTTCCTCCCTAGAAAAAAATGGGTCCCCACAGAGCTGTCAAAATGCAGAATATGAAGGGCTCTCTCCACCAGATTTATAGCACTGTGCCAGATGCTGGAGTTGCAAAGACAAACACCAAGCACCCCCTGTAAGTAGCTTACTTTCCTCTAGGGTGAAGGAAGAGGATATCACATATACACAGATGAATGAGAATATCATAATTTGAAAAGGGAAGGTTCCTCACCCCTGGCCCTAGACCAGAGTTTCCTTTCTTGGCCACCACTCCCCATATATGTGTGGTATCTTTCGCTAGAATGCATGTTCCTCGATGGTCCCTCCCATGGTGGGAATCAGGGAAGACTTAAAAGAAGTGCTAATTGAATTGAACCCTGAAGGGAGGGCATGATTTTGAAAGACAGATGAGCTGTGACTGCACTCTAGGCAAGAAGGACAATCGTTTCAAAGGTACAGGGATGGGATGCCCAGTCTGGAAAACAGCTAGTAGTAGACTTTTCATGGAAAGTTGAATATATGAAGAATAGTTGAGTCAAGACATAATGAATTGAGGAATCCTATTAGGTTGGAAAAATAGGTTGCAGTTAGACTGCAGAATTTGTATATTTTCCTAGAGATAATAGTGAGTCATTGAGGTTTTTGAGTAACATAATATCTGTGCTTCAGGAATATTACTTTGGCTACTATGTGTTGCAATACTGTGAGGAAGCCCAGAACCAGGATTATGGCCATGTAAGTGAGAAGATGGCTGCAAGAGTTGGTTTGTAGCTAGAAGTGAGAGGTCGTGGCAAGTGATTAGATAAGGAGGTCTGAGTTAGAAAAAAGAGTCAGGTTATGACTCAAGGTTAAGAGCCAAGGTTATGAATCTAGTTGGTGGGCAAGTTAGTGGTGGTCTTGCTAGATGCAGAAAAGTTTAAGAGAGACAAGGGTTTAAGGGGAAAGATTATAATAAGTTTAGTTCAGCTTCTTTATTTTGAGACGACAATTAGGCATTCAGCAGATAGTTGGTGTTGTAAGACTGGAGTTCAACACAGAATATTGTGCAAAAATTGATAAGAGGCTTAACTTATTCCCGATATGTGGAAGAAACGCCTAAAAATGAAAGCTGTCCAAAAGTGAAATGAAAATGAGCTACCCTAGGAGGTAGTGGCTTCCCTGCTCCTTGAGATCATCAAGCAAAAAACCTAATGGCAATTTGTTGGGAATGTTATAGAGAGAATGCTTGTTTAAGAGGGTATGGGGCGGGGGGTGCGGCTAGGTGGTGCAGTGAATAGAGCACCTGCCCTGGAGTCAGGAGGACCTGAGTTCAAATCCAGCCTCAGACACTTAACACACACACACACACACACACACACACACACACACAAAACTAGCCGTGTGACCTTGGGCAAGTTGCTTAACCCCAATTGCCCTCCAAACAGCAAAAAAAAAAAAAAGTCAATAAATGTTTTTAAAATGTATCAGCTTATTAAAAATAAAAAAGTGTATGGGTTTGGGAGTGTAGTGAGCTCAGATAAAAGATCCAAGAAAAATAATGAGTTAAGGAAGGAGAGATTGTTTCTAGTTGGTGGCATTGAGAAAGCTTCCTGAAGACATTTATCAGTACTAACCAGTGTGAGAAATTTGCCAGCTGCATTGACATTGTGTGACACTCCTCTCTCCCTCCACCCCCGCTCCACCCCTCACACTTTCTACCTCTTATTCTTGCTCTGTGAACCATAATCAAATCAATATTACTCTTGCTTCCAGAAAGACCCTGAGAGCACAATGACCTGTGGCTCCACTCACAATTCCTCTGATTGTCTGCAGGGGCAGGAAACCTGGGGCCTCAAGGTCACATGTGCCCCTCTATGTTCTCAAGTGCGGCCCTTTGACTGAATCCAGAACAAATTTTGTAACATTTGGATTCAGTTGAAGGACCACACTTGAAGAACCAGAGGGCCACATGTGACCTCAAGGCCCCAGGTTCCCCAACCCTGACCCTAGACCAAAGTTTTCTTTCTTGGCCACTACTCCCCATATATGTGTTGTATCTTTCACTAGAATGCATGTTCTCGAGGACAGGAACTATCCTTTGTATTTGTATTTCCAACATGGTAGCACAAATGCCCAGAAGATAGTAAGTACTTAATATTTGTTGATTGATTGGAGGTAATACTCGGGCTAGGCTTTGAAAGGAGAGAAGTACTTTATTAGACAGACATTAGCAGGGGAGGCATAGGATGCAAACTATGAGAATATACAGAGGAAGGAGAGAGTGGAAAAGGTCAAGGAATGATTCATATTCTAATTTGATTGAAATGGTGAGTATATGAAGGGATGGAATCTGGAAAAGGAGGTTGGAGCCAGAGACATAGGGCCTTATGTGTATGAACTGATTGTAAAGAGTTTGAATCAATTTAATACACATTTATTATCTCCTTTTGCCAACTAAGTGCAGAGTACTGCATGTTTGTTGGAGGGCAAGGGGTGGAGAAGGGGATACAAAAATAAATGAGCTCTTTTTTGCAGTTATGAACTAAAGTCCCTGAGGTGTACACGAATGAAATAAAGCTGGAAAGGTAGATTGGGGGATTACTGTGGAGACTTGTGATAAATGAGTTAATTTAAAATGTCCTAAACCAACATGATTTCCTCACAGTGTGGGGAGTGAGAACATGGGTTATTCTGAGAAGTTGTTGAAATTCCTTGTATTGGGTGAATTGAAAAGCTTGATGTCCCCAGGCGGAAATATCTGCATTCACACAGCCCGACCGGGCCCATGAAGAATCAAACAATGGGAAGGGGATTACAAAGAGTCTAATATGCAGTGGTCTTTGCTTTCAAGATGGAACAGTATGGGAGTATAATGGGCTTTTATCCAAACCAGAGATCTTGAAAGTGGCACAGCTCTCTTCTAATTCTCTTCGCTCCATTAGAGGCTAATTGACAACAGTGTTGTATCTATGGCGCTTATAACAATAAACATTGCTTCAACAGCCTGGGAACTCGGTCTCTTCATGTTTCTGACAGATGCAGTCATCTCTTACAATTTGTTTTGTGAACATTGGATCCGGGACACCGAGGTTTAAGCCTAGTTCTGATGACTGACATGGTTGCATGATTATGAGCCTCAGTGTTTTTATATGTAAAAATAGGGATAATGTTTTCCTAATATATATCATGGCTTACCTCAGTGCTCTCAGTGTATTCTTGCAAAACTGTTATGGTCAGGAAAGTGTTCTACAATCCTTCAAGTACCATAGAAATGTGAGGGTTTATTAATAAATTCAAATCACTGCAGGTCTGCAAAAATTCTCAGAAAAGGATGAAAAAGGTAGTTGAACACATGTAACCAGGTTCCCTGCTAAAACTGCTGGCTTTAAGGCTATGGAGGAGTTTAAGTGATATTACTCTTCTTTTTTTTATTTTTTGCTTTTTGGAAGGCAATTGGAGTTAAGTGACTTGTCTAAGGTCACACAGCTAGTTTTTTTTGTGTTAAGTGTCTGAGGCTGGATCTGAACCCAGGTCCTCCTGACTCCAGGGCTGGTGCTCTATTCACTGTGCCACCTAGCCACCCCATGATATTACTCTTATTCTTTCAAATACTTTGGCTTTTAGATTGAGTCTAGGTTACTCAATTTCCCTGGTGGGGTTGGGGGAGTGCGGTGAGAGGGTGTGAGGGGGCATGGGAAGGGGATGAGGATGGGGTGGAGTGGAATTTACTGGACAAAATAATCCCTTCAAGCTCTAATAGTGTATGAAGCATTTACAAAGTATTTACTATGTGCCAGACAGTTTACTAAATGCTAGAAATACAAATGCAAAAAAAAGGTGACAGTCTTTGCCTTCAGTGAAAGGAACTGATATTTTAATAGAAGAGACAGCACATTTTGGGAAGGTGTGGCCAGGAAAGGAAATTTTGATCTGGGAGTTATAAGGGTTGGGAATTGATTCATGGGGCAGTCAAATGATACACCTTTTTCTCCAAGCAGTGTCTACTTTGGTAGTGGATATACTTACTGAGCTCATAAATAGAGACAGAAAGCACCCCATATGAAGGTGCGGGTGGGGGTGGGTTGCGAGGTGAGAGGATAGGATAGGGGCTCATCAACAGATAATCTGGGTGGATGGCTGCATGGGAATTGAAACAGCCTTTTCTGATCTGGGGCCAGACCAGTATAGTACACTAAGCAAGTTTGCACTCACTCTGTCTATGTTCAACCAGCATTGACATTCTATGGTTTTGATTTCTCAGTCCCCTGGGTTATTGACAATTCAGGGCTTGAAAGCTTGCTGAACAGAGAAACTCAGTGCTGCCAAATCTTGCTAGAGCTCGGGAAAGAATTACATGGACCAAAGGGAATAAATTAGTGGCTGAGAAATTAGGAGATAGCCACTTCATGCAGTTGGAAGGAACCCCAAAGATAATCTTCTTCGACCTCTCTCCTGATAAATTATTCAATACCCCTACAAACTCCCCCTAATGAGATCATATATTCTCTTACCTCACAGACCTCTCTTGATTTTCTAACTTACACCTTCTTTGAGGGTTTGATTTCTCTCTCTTATTGGCCTGGTACACAGTTAAAGAGGTGGCATAGAGCCTTGTGGTAAATGCATCGGCTTTGGAGTTCAAGGACCAGTCTTCAAATCTTCACCTGTGTGACTTTGACAAAGCCCTTCCATAGCTGGACTTAATCTGTAAAATGGGGGTGGAAAGAGTAAATTACACGTTCTATAAAGTCCCTTCCAGCTACAAATCTTATGATTTCGATATTTCTGCTTTCCCTTGCCAGAGACATGACAAGATTCTATTTATGCCCTTTAACTGTAAATGATATCGAGGGATATAATTTTTTTCTTGCTGGTGTTCCCTTTCATAAGCAAAAGCCGACATGGCAGAAACATAATATTCTTAAACTAAAAATTGTAATCCCAAAAGTTTTGATTTTTTTTTTTAATATATAGTAGATACTTATAAGTCCAAATACCAGAGGTAGAAGGGACTTCTTAGGACCATGGATAAAGGACAGTGAGATCCTATAATAAACCTTTGTGTGTTCAGACGACTTTATAGTTTACAAAAATAATTTTTACAACTATTGTTTTCTGTGTATTATTGTACCCTTACAGCAGCTCTGAGAGGGAGGATGGGCAGGAACTATTATATGCATTTTACAAAAGAGGAAATTGAAGCTTTGTGAAGGGCAGTGATTTTTCCTGAGGTCATACAAATAATATTTTTTTAGTACTTTAAAGTGAATAAAATGATTTTCTTATAACACTTCTGTATGATAGGTAGTGCAAGTATCATTACATATTACAGATGAAGGTAACAGGTACCTTAAGTAGACATGGTGGAAACATTGAAAGGAAGGTAGAAGACCATTTTCAGATTTGATAAAGAAGAGGATAGTCTGGAATAGTCTGCACTTACAACCTAGATTTCAGATCAACAAACTCGGATGGGACATGATCAACTATAATTTCAATGAGACTGGTGTGATTGTACAGGCAACTCTGTGAACAAGTCACTTAACTTTTGTTTGTCTCAGTTTCCTGATCCCTAAAGTGGGGATAGTAGCAACACCTGTTTATAATTCCCAGGGTTGTTTCGGGGATCAAATGAGATAATATGTTTAAGTGCTTAGCATAGTGCCTGGCCCTTAGTAAGTGGTATATAAATGTTACCTATTAGCACTTGGATTGAGGGTATCCTTGATGAAAATGAGTGAAAATCAGTGCACTTTTGTCCACTTGATTTTCCATCATAGATCATGTATTTATAGGCATACAATTGACTAAAACAGGCAGAAAATATGAAATGTCACTGCATTTTATTTTTGTTGATTTTATGTTTGTTGATTATAATAAAAATTGACTCAGTAGAGTAACATGCAGTTTTAAAGATTCCCTTCCACCAAGAAGTCTTCCATTCCTATGTTAAATGAATATAAACCCCTAGCTGATATGTTTCCAGGGTCTTTGTTAAATACAACTACATAAATAACTCTGTTCAATGATCCTCTGATTATTAGCACCATGAAAGGCATATATATATGCTAGTTAAGGCTGTTTGCTGTCATCATGAACAATTTACTGCACAGTGAATGTAAGAAAGAGTTCTTCTATATGGTAAAGCCCTGCAGATGCTCCTGTTGGGGGATGGCATTGAGTCAACTGCGTCAAGTTCTATGACATTACAAGACTTCCTGAATGAGATTCACAATCACACACACACACACACACACACACACACAACTTAGCAATACACAGATTTGTACTACATATCTATGATAGGTACTACAGATGGACAATGTTCTGAGTCCAAAAAAGGAGGAAAAGAGAAAAGCAAATGTCAGCTTGAAAACTGTACCTTTTAAAACACCAAGCTGTACCCTTAAAAGACAAACTCACTTTAGCATCAATATGTTCCTGTTGGTACCATATAAAAATCTCAGTTACCTTTGAAAAGTCAAAATGGACAGTAACTCAAATAACCATGAAGAAATACAAGGTGGTGCTGGGGGCACATGAAGCATAACTAAGTTGTGGCACATTTCTGATGATGACCTGTCATAAAGTATGTATCATCCAAGAACTGTGTGTTCAAAAAGAAAGTCAGGTGTGTCCTGGAAGAGTACCAGAAAGATAACCTGAATTCTGTGCTGGAATCCACAGAATATATTAAGATATATAGGAAAGACTCTGGCATGATAGGTAGGTCCTCTCTGGAGCATCTATAGCATTGCATGGACATGAATCTTATAGGATTACAAAGCCCAGACAGGTTTTGATTTGCATTAATTAAAATTTAAAATAATAAAATTAACATAAATTAAAGATTTGCATTAATATAGAGAATTTCTACTTCATTATGATCATGGATCTACTGATGTATTAAAGGGCTTATAGTTCCCAAAGCACTTTCTTCACAATAACTCTATGAATGGGTGAGTGTAAATCTCATCACTCCCATTTTATAGAGAAGGAAACTGACCTCCAGAATGTTGATGTAACTTGTCCAGGATTTGGTTACTAGTAGTTGGTGATTGGGTAAAGCTTGACTGTGAACCTAAGAGAGGCAGAATGAGACATACATTTTCAGATTTGACCAGTGTGGGAATTTGTTTTACTTGACTATGAATATTAGTCACAAATGTTTTATTTTTTTTTCTAATGGGAGATGTGAGGAAGGAAAGAAAAATTTTAAAAATTAATATAAAAAATAAGAGCCATTTGTAGAGTTTATGGCAGAGCTGGCTTCCATAAGACAGTTGTCCTCCCTGGTGACTTAGGAGCATGGATTCTGATATTATGGGAAAGCTAGCTTCATAAAGACCCTCTTGAAACCATAGAATTGCTGAGTCTCAGAAATGGAAGAAATCTTGGAAACATACAAACAATGACTGTGAGAGCTGGAAAGAAGGGATCTTATAGTCACAGGAAATAAAATTGTAGGCTTTGGAAAGCCTATTAGAATCATAGTAGATACAATTTCAGTGCTGGAAGGGACCTTGGAATTATAGGACTTCAACTTGTCAGGGCTGAGTTGTACAAGTCTTTTAGTTTAACTCTCTCATTATTTAGATGAGGAGACTAAGGGCCACAGAAAGAAGAGACTTCCCCAAAGTGACATAATAGATTGATGCCACAGCTGAGAAGAAAGTCCAGCACTTTCTTCTTCCGTGCCCTCAGCTGAAAGTTGAACTAATTAAAAAATATTGGTTTTGTGGAAGGTAAAGAGAACAGAATTTTCCCATATAAGGTTCCTGAGATCTTTGCTATGTTCCTTTCTTAAATGAAGTTGTCTATCGATAGCCCCAAGAAATTCTTATTTCAAAGGGAAGATTTCAGTTTCATTGAGGGCAGTACTGGGGGAAGAAGAGAGGGAAGTTGGAGGTATAGGGATTTTTTGTCCCAGAACGTTCTATCTTTGTGTTCAGTGCAGTGAGCTCCTAAAGGGTCCCCATGGGACTTTTCAGTTAGTGAGAAATTCCCCAGTTTTGGAGATGCCTTTTCCCCGTGAAAATCTCTCTGCCTCCCTACTCCCCATCACCACCTGCTGGGTGCTCTGCACTGATAATAAAGCCATCTTGCACTGCAGCATTCCAAGGTTGTAAGTAAATAATCATGCCCTTGAACCACAGCAAAGATTAATTACTTATTAGATATTGTTCTTCTCCAGTTGAGAATATAAATACGGGGTGTGTGTATGTGTTCTTAACAAAGAGAATATTCATTAACTGTGTGGGATGGTGTTTTTGGAAGACAGATCTGTACTTCGGATGGGAAAGAAACTAATAAGTTCTAGGTGACCAGCCAAATTTTCTGTGTCCAGCAGTCCTGTAAGGGGCTGCAGAAAACAAGTGGACTCCATAATGGTGACGTGTCCTTGGGCCTTCAAGCAATCTTGGTACTCAGGGTCCAAAGACTTGCTTTCAGAAACTAAACATTTGAATAAGGGCTTTCAGAATGACCCAGCTGAACTTGGTTCACTAGGCGACCCTGAAAATAGTAGTCCTTCACAATTTGAAAGGATGAGATAAAAACAAAAACACTAGACAAATAATAAAGTACTTTCCCCCTCCCCATCCTGCAAAGAAAGCTATTCAGCCTGCAGTGTAGATTAATGATTTCTTTGGAAATCATTACCATGCAGTGCTGTCTACAGCAAATATAGCCACTTGCTTCCCAGATTAGTGTGAACTAATATATCTGTCTGCTCAGTGTTTTTTTTCTAATGGAAAGGCAGGTAAATTTTTCTTTTCTGGAAAATTGTCTGTATAGTTTAGTCCTAAGCATGAATGTGAGGTATACTTTTAAAATTATATATGCTTCAAACCTTCACTATCTGTACAGTCTGAGACATGTATTTTGGGACATGGTCAATGTGGGAATAATTTGTCTTGCTTGACTATGCATATTTGTCCTAAGGATTTTAATTTTTCTTTCTTTTTAATGGAGAGAAAGTGGGAGAGCAGAAAATATATCCTTGATGATTGGGGAAAAAAATGATCTGTGCTTTGTTGCAAAGAGGAAAGGAATAAGCATTTATTAAGTGCCTACTATGTGTTAGGCTCTGTGTGAAGTGCTTACAAATGTTATCTCATTTGATACTCATAACAGCCCTTTAAAGTAGGTGCTAAAATCACTATTTTATAGTTGAGAAAACTGAGGAAGACAGAAGTTCCTAGGATCACATTAGCAAGTGTCTGAGGCAGGATTTCAAGTCAACTCTTCCTAAATGCAGGCTCAGCATTCTATCCACTGCACAGCTGACCTCTGGGAGCAGAAAGGAGGCAGCTGAAAACAAGAGTTCAGCTACCCGCAAAATCAATCAACCAACAAGCATTTATCAAATACCTACTATGTGCCAGGCACTATGGTAGGTGCTAGGGATAGCAAGTAAAAATAGAACAGTCTTACCTTCAAGAAGCTCACATTGGAACAATATGTGCCCAAGAACTGAATTGTGCAAACATGCACAATGTGCTCAAAAGAATTGACTGAAAATAGAGCATACAAGGAAGAAAAGTCAGGATTTCCACTGCTGGTATTTGGAAGCTGAGCCTAATTATACTTACCTAACCATACTCCACATACCATGGAGATCCTTATAGGAGGTGGGGGATGAAGACAGGAGTCTGGCAGGACAATGGTATAACAGAGTGTTAGCTACACAGGCTAGATAGTTCTAAGTATGTTTCCCTTGTGTCTGCCAAAAGGTTTCATTCTATTGCTAGTTTTCTGCTAGGGAATCATGCTTGATGAGACCATGATACTAAATAGCTTGAAGACTAAGGCAGAGAGAATACTAAAGGGCTTTGATTAGGGCTAATCTATATCACTAAATCAGCAAAAGCATTTTCCTGGATAATGCCTTTGAAATCCCTTTCTCTCTGTATAAAGATGTCTGTGTCTGAGTTTGGGGAACCACCAAATAAGAAATCAGAGATTTAATCTAACTCAATTTACCAAAGACTTTCATCCTTTAAACAGTGGAGATGTCCATTTCAAATCAGATTGTTGTGTATAGTGGGAAGCCTGAAAAGACTGCTGGATAGACTCCTATAATCTATAGAAAGCTAGCTATTCCTTATTTAACATATTCCCCTGGCTCCTAATCACCTTCAGGATGAAATACAAAATCCTGTGTTTACCATTTAAAATCCTTCATAACCTTGACCCTAACCCATCTTTTCAGTCTTCTTGTGCCTTACTACCCTCTATGTTCTTCTCAATCCAATGACAAGACACAAATCTCATGACTCCAGGAATTTTCACTGGATGTTCCCATACCTTGAATTCTCTCTCAACTTTCTGTCACCAGGTTTCCCAGGATTCCTTAAAGTCCCAGCTAAAATGTCACCTTCTACAGGAAATTCTTTCAAATTCTTTTAATCCTAATGTCTTCCCTCTATCGATTATCTCCAATTAATCCTGTATATATCTTGTTCACAGTTATGTTCTTGTTATCGCCCCCATTAGACTATGAGCTTCCTGAAAACAGGGACTGTCTTTTGACTTTCTTTGTATCTCCAGAGTTTAGCACAATACCTGCTATATAATAATTCTTAATAAACACTTGTTGACTTTCTGAGCCAGTGGCTTCAAGAAACTTATAGGACAATTAAGGAAGGGGATGGGGGGGGGGTCAGGTTTTAACTATGGATGCAAAGAAACAAAGGATGGGTGATTTCTTCAGTGTAGGAACTTTCTCTATGGATGTAATATGACACTTTTCTGTAACTTAGAGGATAAGTCCTAGAGATTTACCTGGGGTAACTAGAGGTCAAGTGAATTTCACAACTAAGTACTAGAGCTAGAATTTGAACCTGGGTCTTCTTAATTTGATACCAGGGATTTGCTGGTAAATATTTTACAACTGTTGTTATTCAATTGTTTTTTAGCCCTGTCCAACACTTTTCGAACCCATATAGGTTTTTCTTGGCAAAGATACTTGAGTGGTTTGCCATTTCTTTCTCCAGTTCATTTTACAGATAAGAAAACCGAGGGAAACAGACTTAAGTGATTTGCCCAAGGTCACACAGTTTGAGTCCAGATTTGAACTCAGCAAGATGAGTCTTTTTGACTCTAGATCCAGCACTCTATCCATTGCTCACCTAGATGCCAACAACCATTTGTAGTATTTACCAATTCCCAGGGTGCAGATGATCACACCAAAAATTTAATAATCAGCCAGTGTTGGGTCAAACTGTCTCCAGTACGCCCCTGCTCTAAGTCTAATGTCATATGCACTCTATTGCACTGCTGCTGTGGAAACAAAGAAATTTAATGCAAATTGGAATATGGTACATGCAGAAAAGGAAGATGAGGCACTTAGAGAATAGAGAAGATGAAATTATTTCTTTTTTTAAATGAATTTTATGTTTATTTTTAGTTTATATCATTCATTTCCACAAGATTTTGAGTTAAAAATTTTCTCCCCATCTTTTTCCTACCCACCACCACAAAACAGTGATCCCAATGAATATCCCCTCCTTTGATCTGCTCTCTCCTTTATCCTTCCCCATGCCCCCTCCAACTTTCCAGTAGGGGAAGATGGATCTCTATACCCCAGTGCCTATATATCTTATTTCCCAGTTGCATGTAAAATAGAAATAATAATATATATTTTTAAACATTTCATTTTAAAACTTTGAATTCCAGATTCTTTCCCTTCCTCCCTTGTCACCTACCCTTGCTGGGAAAATAAGCAATTCAATATAGGTTGTACATATATAGCTACTCAAAACATTTCCATAGTGCATATATATTTTTTTTTAAGAAATTGGGGTAAAGTAACTTGCTCAAGTTTACACAGCCAGTTATTTCTGGGTGTGGTGCTAAGTATCTGACCCCAGATTGATCCCCAGGTCATCCCAACACTGAGGCCGGTGCTCTTACTTGCTGAGCCACCTGGCCGCCCCATATAGTGCATATATTATAAAAGACTGACTATATTTCCCTCCCTCCTATCCCACCTCCCCCTTGTTCTATTCTCTACTTTGACCCTGTCCCTTTCCAAAAGTGGGTGCTTCCAACTTCCCTCCCCCAACCTGCCCTCCCTTCAATCATCCCCTATCTCATCCCCTTCCCTCCTACTCTTCTGTACAGTGAGATAACCTATTTAGTGTGTATGTCATTCCCTCCAATGGGCAAGCCAACAAGCCAAATTCAATGACAGTAAGATTGACTCATTCCCCTTTGCCTTCCTGTTCTTCCCCTCCATTGTAACATTTTCTCTTGCCTCTTTTATATGAGATAATTTACCCCATTCTGTCTCTCCCCATCTCCTCTCATTATATTCTTCTCTCACCTCTCAATTTCACCTTTTAAGTATCATTCATTCCTGTTCAATTGTTCCTGTGCCCTCTATGTACTCCTGTACACATACATACACACATTCACATATGTATTCATATGCCCATATACCCTCCCATATACACATATATATGTATATACACACACACACATATATATATGTATATATGTATGTGTATATATACACACACACCTTTCTTTTCCCTTCAACTATTCTTATACTGAGAAAAGTTTCATAAGTTACAATGATCGTTTTTCCATGCAGGAATATAAATAGTTCAACTTTGATAGGTTCCTAATGATTTTTCCCCCCATTTACCTTCTCATACTCCTCTTGCTTCTTATATCTGAATGTCAAATTTTCAATTCAACTCTGTTTTTTTTTCATCAAGAGTGCATGAAAGTTCTTTATTTCATTTAATGACCATATTTTCCCCTGAAACATGATACTCAGTTTTGCTGGGTAGGTGATTCTTGGTTTTAATCCCAGCTTCTTTGACCTCTGGAATATCATATTCTAAGCCCTTTGATCCCTCAATGTAGAAGCTGCCAGATCCTGTGTTATCCTGATTGTGTTTCCACAATATTGAAATTGTTTCCTCCTGGCTACTTGTAATATTTTCTCCTTGATCTGGGAATTCTGGAACCTGGCTATAATATTCCTAGGAGTTTTCTTTTTTGGATCTTTTTCAAGAGGTGATTAGTGGATTCTTTCAACCTCTATTTTGCCCTCTGGTTCTAAAATATCAGGGCAATTTTCCTTGACAGTTTCTTGGAGGATGATTTCTAGGTTCTTTTTTTGATCATGGCTTTCAGGTAGTTCAATATTTTTAAAATTATCTCTTCTGTATCTATTTTCTAGGTCAGTGGTTTTCCCAGTGAGATATTTCACATTGCCTTATATGTTTTCATTTGTTTGTATTTGTTTAATAGTATCTTGATTTCTCATAAAGTCTGTAGCTTCCATTTACTCCAATCTAACTTGAGATCCTTTTTCCATCTAGCAAAATTGGCTTTTTAAGGCCTTCTTCTCCTCATTGCCTTTTTGAGCCTCTTTTGCCATTTGAGTTAGTCTATTTTTTTAAGGTGTTATTTTCTTCAGTCAGGTTGTTGACTCTCTTTTCGTGATTTTCTTGCATCATTCTCATTTCTCTTCCCAATTTTTCCTCCACTTCTCTTATTTGGTTTTTGAAATCCTTCTTAAGCTCCTCTATGGCCTGTAATCAGTTCATATTTTTCTTGGGATCTTTTGGTAAGGAGTTCTGACTTCACTGTCTTCTTCCTGTTCCATGCTTTGATCCTTTTTGTCCCCCAAAAAGAAATTCAAAGAGAGATTGCTGTGCTTGTTTTTTTTTCCTTTGCTTGTTCATGTTGCCACTCAATTACTTGACTTTTGAGCTTTTTGCCACGGTAGAACTCTGCTTCCAGAGAGGAGAGCTTTGTCCCAAATTGCTGGAGGTTTTTCAGCTACTGGAGCTATTAGTTGGGTCCCCTCTCAGAAGCCTCCACTGGCTCTGGCACATTGGTCACGCACCTCAGGACTTCTACCCTAGACAGCAATCCAGATCCAAGCAGGTTAAAGCAAGAGCGATTTCCCCTCAGACTGGTTGCTTGATCCCCCTACAATCTGCAGGCCAGGAGCTCTAAAGCAGCCACATGGTGGTGGCTGCCACTTCTTGCTCTGGGGCAGAGGCCAGACCCCACTCTTGGACCCCCTGTTCTCACAAAGTCCTCACTGACTGCTCACTTTGTCTTTGGCATTTATGGGTTGATAATTCCGGTAACCACCACAGCTGCTTGTTATCCACTCTCCCGACATCCCTCCAGTTGGGGCTGGTTGTGGCCTCCCTGAGGCTAAAACTTCGGACTCATGAGGGGCTGTGCTTACCTCCCACTGTGCTGCAATGGACCCTTCCTGTCAGCCTGCCGGGCTGTCTTCAGAGGAAGGTTTATTTCTCTTTGTCACTTTGTGGTTTCTGTAGCCCTAAAATTTGTTTGGAGTCATTTTTGATAGGTATTTGAGGTGGTTATGGAGGGGGCATACAGAGTTTTCCTGCTTCTATTCCACCATCTTGGTTCCACTCAATCCCCCCTCCTCCCGATGAAATTATTTCTAGATGATAGGGCTCAGAAAAGGTTTCCTGGAAAAGTAGCATTACCATGTGGAGACAGTTCTCTAAGTTTAATGTCATTGCACAGAAATCTAATGTTGTGGTTTGTTGTTTTGTCAGATAAAGAGGAAATATATGGGGTTACTATCTCAAGTTCCCATTGTAGTTTAGGAATTTAAGAATGTTAAGACTGGAGGAGACCTTATAGATTCTAGAAGGTCAAGGTATGTTTGTTTCTGTTTTTCCTTTTGGCTAATGCCTTCTCTCTCTGCCTTCTTACTGTTCCTTCCTTTTTGATCTCTCCAATAAATACTTCTTGTATTTTCTTATGAGTCTATGGAACTCGAATTGAAGATCCAGGTTTGTCTTAGAATCTCTCTGAAGGAGTCACTCGTGAATTTTTGACTACACTTTAGTCTCCATAGAGAAGCAAAGGTATGTGGTGGGAAAAGTATGGGATCTGAATTCAAAGAGTTGCATTTAAGTCTTGCCATTTCATAACTGTTCAATATTGGGCAAATCATGTTGCCTCTTTGTAAAATAAGGATGCTGACTCTACCTAAATTATAGAGTTGTAATTTTTTTTAAAAAAAAGGATTTTGTAAACTCACAATGCTCTATGACTGTCAGGTGGGATATTGATTAAGATCTGCTTTAGTTTCCTCAACTACAGAATGGGAATAATAACACTGACACCACCTTCTTCACCGAGTTATTGTGAGGAAAATGTCTGATAAACATTAACCTGCTTAGTGGAATGTTTTTGTATATTCTAGAAGGCAACAGGCCAAACCTGCCTCCCACCATTAACTCAAGCCCAATTTATCTTCTCAATTGTCATTCTGTTTTTTCCCTTCTTGTATGTGTGTGTATGTATGTGTGTATTTCTTTTACTTAAGTGTTTCAAGGACCCTGTCATCACCTTTCTGACAAATGACAACCTTAATAATAAAGTACTTGGTTAGAAACAAAATGGCTTCAAGTTTTGCTGGCCTTGAGACAGCATCATTGTCATTCAATCATCTTGTAAGAATTCACTGAGCCTGCAAGGGGTCTAACTTGTGTTAAATTCCCCTCTCCCCCCCCACAATGAAAAAATACAATTAACAGTGCTTCCATTGTTTCTTGTGAGTAATTGCCTGGGCATTCAAATGTTGATAATAGCAAGGTTGAGTCATTTTACCATTCATGGAGAGGTGGATGTGATGCATGAGTTCCCTAATGATGATGAAGAATGTAATGGTAATGGTGGGGAGGGTGGGGAGTGGGGGTGGAATAGAGGGATAATGGGTAAGGAAAACAAGTATGTGATGAAAGAGAACTTAAAATTATAGATGTCAGTGGTAGAAGAGACTTTAAAAATCTTCTAATCCAACATCTTCTTTTTCAGACTGATGGAGGGAAATTGACATTCCTGGCCTAAGATAACACAGATTGTAAGAGGACCTGAACCCAGTTATTCTAGCTCCAGGAGCAGGATTCTTTTCATCATACCAAGGGGCATGCCAATGAGCATGAATTGTTTATAGTAAACTCCCCTAGGTTTAGAATTAATCTGGGGACTCACATTTTTTAAAATTGTAGCTCAAATGCTCTCTGTCTCTCTCTCTCTCTCTCTCTCTCTCACACACACACACACACACACACACACACCATCATGTATTTAATTTTAATAATTAAAATTATTAAATTAAATATATAGTATTTATTTTATTATTTTGTTTTAACAATCAATAATTTTATAATTTATATGTAATTCATAATTATTTTATTGTTTATTCCAGAGGACATGGACACAATGTGAAAAGCAAAGACATTAATGAAATGACATAGTCTTAAAGATAATAATAAGGCTAGGGCACATTTTCCCATAAATATATATCATCAGTGGACAGAGTGGACACATGTAGGGAATACACATGAAAAGGGAGACATATAGGGAGCATGTGTAGCCAAGGCACACATGTGGAGAGGCAACTCCCATCGCTAATAATGAAGAAACACTGAGGTCTTCTAGAAATGCCATTGCCCTATTTCTCCTAGATTGACACATTTCTGGATGTTTCCCTGGTGAATACATAGTCTCAGATGTGACTCCTGAGATGTGTGGTCTCTGCTAAATTTGGCCAGGTACCACCCTACTATACAGGTGACTTTGAGGTTTCTCCCTCTATCCAACATCTGACTTCATTGACATCCTTTCTCACATTGCATTCTCTTCTTATGGGAAGAGTGGACTCTGCCATGATCTTTAAGGTCAAAATCAGAGGTATTTTTATTGTTCTTTCAGAAAAAGAAGAAAGAAAAGTAGGCACTCTAGACATAGACTAGCAAATGCTTATTCAACCTTTTCTATTTCAGAATGTCCTGCCTTAATGCTCTCAGAGTCTTGACTACAATCTTCAGCAAGTGATTCTTAGCCCCAGGCCCAAACTCTTTAGAACAAAGAACAGAGATATTCCTGTCTAAATAAAGAGTTCCTTCTTGGTCATACCTGTTTGCACTGCTTTTGGACTCATTTGGACTTCTTCATTATGCCCCCTCCCTGAATATCTTCTCTCGTCATCTTCCACTCCTGATTTTCAGCTTCCTATTGTGTGTTGTCTCCTCTGTTAGAGTATAAACTCCTTGAGGGCAAGGATTTGTCTTTTTATGATTATTATTTGTATGTGTATTTACAGCATGGCTCTTGGCACAAAGCAGGCATTTAAAAAATGCTTGTTCCCTCTCTCCCTCCCCTATTTTATCACAATAATCAAGTCATTTGCTTAGCTTTTACTTAGGAAGCAATGATTGATTCTTCTTATTTTTGTTACCTGTACCACAGTGAAATATTGCATTACTCTCTGCACAGAAATAGTGCAGTTCTCAAATTTATCTGTCTTTAGTTCCACTTTTATTTAATGATATCTGTAAGGATACATGATCCACATCCAAAGGGGTCTAGTAAAGTTGACATGTGAGGGCCTTTGGCTTCTAGATTTATGCTAATTCAAACACCTAGAGGCCATGTTTCCAGGACCTGTGTGGTAAGTTACAAACTGATGTATAGTTACATATTTGTGGAAGAACTGGCTTGATCTCTGTGATTTCATACTTGATGGGTTCTTTGCCTCTGAAGTTTTATTTTTCTTCCCCACTTCAACGTTTATGCCTTAAAGTCTTTGGTCAGCACACTTTGTTGAAGTTGTCACAAAGAGACTGGCTCCATCTGTGACAACTTTACAGGTTGTCTCATACGCCACACAAAGAGTTTAGATCTACCTGACTTTGCAGGAAGGAAGGAAGGAAGGAAGGAAGGAAGGAAGGAAGGAAGGAAGGAAGGAAGGAAGGAAGGAAGGAAGAAAGAAAGAAAGGAAGGAAGGAAGGAAGGAAGGAAGGAAGGAAGGAAGGAAGGAAGGAAGAAAGGAAGGAAGAAAGAAAGGAAGAAAGAGAAAGGAAGGAAGGAAGGAAGAAGGAAGAAGGAAGGAAGAACTAGATAGTTACATACACACTTATATACATACATGCATCCTTACACAGATACATAGATAGTAGATGTTGTTTGTCCTTTGTTTTCAAAGAGTACCAATGGCATCAGAGAGTGATGTCTTGAATTTCAGGTGAATTGAACTTACATGAGGTAGAATTACACAAAATCATCAGCCTCACTCTCTCTTCCAAAGTCATCTAAATTCAATGGGAATACAAATGTCAGGACAACTAACTGGCCCAGAATGCATTGGATGACCTCAGCTTCTTCCATGTCTTTAAACATTCCACAGGGCCTGCTTCAGCCGCCTTCATGGCCTCTGAGCAAATTGTTCTCAGCAGCCCATTCTGCAGGGGAAGTCTTCATATGCTTGAGGCAGACCTCACCCTAAGTCACCAACAGGTTTGAGGCCTGCTGGTTGCCCTTGACCTGGTTTAGCCCATCTGCTGGGAAGGTTTCACTGAGGTGTGGCCATGGGACATGCTATAGTTTCTTGGAGCCACAGATGAGAGTTGGGTGGCAGGTGGACACCAAAGGTGGGTGATCAGCCCTGAAAATGGCTCAGCAAGCCCTCACACCAGAGGTGCTAGTCCCCCCTGAACTCCATATACACCATAGATAGTAAATATTGGTATGAAAGAAATATCTCCTCTCTGAATTCATGTGTTGGGTAACTGCTGACCAATATATATTTATCACAATGAAAAAATACAGAGGTAAAAACTGATGTTTTATAATTATGTTTTAGTATGGGATCAGTCCTCAGAGAAAATCTGAAACCTTATTAGGACTCCCATAAGTCCTCTTACAAACAAAATTACATTAGAATGACAGAGAAACAATTCTTTTATATATTGCACTCTTGCACATTCCTCTTAGGCCATTGAAGTTAAAATTCCCATACTTCCTTCAATGTCATAAAAACTCAACAAACTTAGTTAAACAGAGTCATAATCTTTTATGTCCCCTACGGAAATAAACTTTATAGGTGAACTATGTCAGGTTACAGACTAAACTTCATTTAGAGGATCCACAAATAAACTGACTGAGGAAGATGATTTACATGTTTTCAAGGAGTCAGGGAAAGTTGAGATTCTTCCTCTGATTTCTTATCTAAGGAATGCTTAAGGCTCTTAAGTAAATTTGTATATCCCATGTGAAAGGTTTTGGTCAGGTAGATAGAGAGAGAGAAAGAGAGAGAGACACAGAGACAGACAGAGAGAGAGAGAGAGACAGAGACAGAGAGACAGAGAGACAGAGACAGAGAGAGAGAGAGACAGAGAGAGAAACAGACAGACAGAGAGACAGACAGAGAGAGAGATTTCTATAGATATAGCTATAGATATGGATATGCCTCTTCAATAGCAAGGCTTTTAAAAAATTCAAAAATGCTACAGGCTAGCAGAAGGAGTGTGACAATATCTTCTATTAAATAATACACAAACATTTCTGCCTTTTCTTGAGGTCTGCTAGAGGGATGGGCTTTTATTGACCTTCACATCACAAATTTAGACATAAAGTCATAGAATCCAATCCTTCACTTAGCAAGTGAAGAGATTGTTTTTTGTATTTACTCCCCACATTTAATGGTTCCTCATTTGAGTTCTAGTCTACTCCCCCTCCCTCCACCTTTGGCATTTGAAAATGAAATGAAAGTCCACATCACTTGGGTGTTCTGTGGTGATCCCAAAAGGGAAATATTCAATGATACCAACATTTCCATCATTTTGATGTGCTCTCTCAAGGCCCCTCAAGCTTTTAGATCAAACCGCCTGTTGTTTTTGCTAACCCTGTAAAATTTACATTTAATTCCCTTTTAGAGCAAGCATTTTTAAAGTTGATCCAGGCTCTGCTTTTGTTGAATTTCATAGTTAATTTGAATATTAAAAGTCCTAGCCAGGCCTGTCCTCCTCTATCTGGAAGTTCTGCTTGTGTGGGTTTGATTTGAATATCAAAGGCCAGATCAGGTATTTCTTTCTCCTATAGAAATTGTTGGAAGAGTTGTAGAGTTTCAAATGTGCATTTCATTCTGTAAAATATTATGCATAGTTTATCTGGGTACTGAATCTTGGGATAAAGTCCAATTTCTCTTGATTTTAGATACATTGTTCCAGTTTTTCCATTTGTTTTTCATTTTGGATGAACAAAGCTATGTGATTCACATTGGTAAGCTTTGATAAGTGATTTTTTTCTTTATCTATTTATAGTCTTTGCCAGCAACACTTGGGCGGTTGATAGGGATGTATTTGTGTTAGTTGAATCTGGCATTCTTTCCTTTTGGTGGCCAGTAGATGATCTTGAGCTATCCTTTGCATTTAACAATTCAGGGAAGTTTTTTTTATGATTTTTTGAAATATGGTGTTCTGACTCTTTCTTTACTTTGCTGTGGTGATCTGGTCATTTGAATTTTCTCTACATTCTATTTTCTCTTTCTGTCACCTCTATTGATCAAAGAGTTTTTGTTGAATTTCCCTAGATATTTTTTTCACTGCTTGTTCTATATTGCTGCCATTTTGTCTTATAGCCCAAAATTTCCACTTTTTTCATTGATTATTTTATTAAAAATTTCCCCCAGTCTCTTCAGTTTCTTTTTCCCATTTATTATTAATATCATTCCTTTGTTCCTCATGAGAACTTCTCCTTTATCAACATCAGTTCTTTTTCAGCACTGACACTAATTTTTTCTTTATTTCCCACAGTGTACTTGCTATATAATCCAACACCTCTAATTCAAGTTCTAGATTAGTGTCTATAATTAATGTCAAATCATTTTTTGCCTTTTCTCCATATTCTTTCAATCCATTTTATTTGTTACAATGTTAGAGACTTGGGTCCCCCCCCCCATATTTGCTCATTTTGATTGGCTATTCCTTTTTTTTTTTGACAGTCTCTTTTAAGATTCTTGGACCTTTTCCCCTTTACTCTCCCTCACCATATTTAATTTGGGAGTGTTTATGTTTCTATTGTAGTGGAGAGTTTTGAGGAGTTGATCTCTCTTGCAATTGCATCATATGCCTTGGACTGTTCTAGCTTTTCGAACCATAAGAAGTTAAAATTGGGCAAGATCTCAGAACTCATCAAGACTGACTTCTTACCTTACTCATTTCATAATCCACAAAGTAATTGGGTGTAACCAGATTAGTAATTTCCAAACTGTAGGGCCTTGGATTCCTATAGGACTAGAAAGGGAAGGAGGGAGGAAGGAAGGAAAAAAAGGAAGGAAAGGAAAGAAGGAAAAAAAGTACAGAAGGAAGGGAGTGAGGCAGAAAAGAAGGAAGGAAGAAAGAAAACAAGCACTTATTAAGTGCTACTGTAAACCAGGCATTGTTCTACATGTCCTACAAATATTACATTATTTGATCCTGACAAGAATCCTGGGACATAGTATCATTATCCCCATTTTACACTTGAGGAAACTGAGTCAGAAAGAGTTAAGTGACAAATTAAGTGAATTGCCCAGAGTCACACAGCTAATGAGTGTCTGAGGCAGGAGTTAAACTCAGGTTCTTGCATTTCTGAATAGATTTTTTAAAAAATAAGAGTAAATAAACATAACCGAAGAGAATCAGGCTATTCCGTATTGTGGAAGTTTGAAGTAAAAAAAAAAACCCAAAACAAAAAACCCCACATTAATCAATATAGCATGCTGTAAAATCTTGACATATCAGTGCAAAATAGAGATGGATTAAAAGGAAATGAGTTTAAATGTTTGTTTTGACCTTAACACTTGAGTGACCTTGTCTAAGATCACTGAACTTCTCTGGGTCTCAGTTTCCTCTTCTGTAAAATGTGGAGGTTGAACTAACTGTCTTGTAGGATCTCTTCCAACTCTAAATCTTTGAACTTATGATCTCCAAGTTCAAGGAAATTCAGCTTAATGTTCCTTCCTTTTCTAGCTCTAGAGTTGGCTATAAAATTTCCCTCTTTGTTCTTTATAAGCACTGTAATCTAGGCAATATAATGACTTTAAAGTGGACCTAGAAATTACATGCTGGCCTACAGTAAAAATGTTGTATCATATGTCTCACTTATAGGACAAAGTAGTTTTTAAAAACCTGAAAACCTTTGTGTTTTCATTCAGAATAAATTTTTTTTTTGGGGGGGAGGGTGGAATAGTTAAAAATTCTTCTCACTTTTCCATTCTATTTCGAAACAACTTGCAAATTCATACCATCTCTTTAATATAAGGAGCTAAATAAGCTTCCTACATCTGATAGTAATAGACCTAATAGTTTTTTCTTTATAAATAACATATGGATTATCTCTGGAAATTAGTGTATTCAGTTATGTCCCCTAGCATGTTTCGGGTAACAGAAGCAAATCCTTTTTCTGTTCACACTCTAGGATGATATTCTTTATGCATTCTAGTTATGCTAGCCAATTTGTTTTTACTATGACAAAATACTCCAATTCCCATGTTTGTACCATGGCTGACACATGGCTGACTTCCATACCTGTTATGCTCTACGCACCCTCACTTTGTCTTTCTCTTTTAGAGTCTTCAGGTTCCTTGGGAACTCAACTCAAACTGTACCTTTTTGTAGGAGTCTTTTCCCAGTTTCCCTAGTGGCTAATGCCTTCCCCTCTGAGATTACTTTCTATCTACTCTGAATATAGTTCATATCTTTCTTTCTTTCTTTTTTTTTTGGAAGGCAATTGGGGTTAAGTGACTTGCCCGAGGTCAAATGGCTAGTGTTAAGTGTCTGAGGTCAGATTTGAACTCAGGTTCTTCTGACTCCAGGACTGGCGCTCTATTCACTACGCCATCTAGCTGTCCCTGCTCATATCTTTCTAATTATTTACATGGTGTTTCATATCCTCCTGCTTGAGAGCAGGAACTGTATTTTCACTTTTTTTTTTGGTATCTTTAGCACTTATTAGGGAAGTTGACACATACTCAGTGGTTGATAAGTGCTTGATTTGACTGTTTATTCTGAATTATAGGTTCTTAAGTGTTCACTATATTCCTGCAGATTCTCCTTCCTTTTTATTTGTCTCCCCCAATTTTCCTTTCTCTTTTATGTCAGGCCTTGGTCCCTGAGTTTCTGAACAAGAAGTCAGCCTAGCTGAAGCAGCAAAGCACTTTGAGGGGGCAATGGAATACAGTATGTGCCAAAAGTGTGGATCCACCACCACTACCATCTCCAATAAAACACTAATGGAGGCAGCCCAGAGACCTGAACTCAAGAGCCTTTGGAATAACAATGTTTCTAGCCCAGTGTTAAATGCTTTAACATCAGAAAATGATATGATTTTATCAGTGGAAATGACATCAAAGGAGAGGGAGGAATGCTGCACTGAAGGATGATGGGATCTGCAGCTGAAACTTTCCCATTATTGTCTCCCAGTAGAATGTGAGCTCTTTGGGAGCAGGGACTGTCTCACCATTCAATTTGTATCCACAGAGCTTAGCACGGTGCTTTGCATGTAGCAAATGCTTAATAAACAAATGATTTATTCATTCATTTGTTTTACTCACCAGTTTCTTTATGTATGATCTCCAGAGCTCCATCCCATTATCTTATGTGTCCCAAGATCCTTTTGTTTATTTTTATAATTATTCTATTTTCTTACTTCCTCCCTGCCTCCTTCCCTCCTTGCTCCAATAAGAATATAGTTCAGAACCTTCCCTGCTCACTCCATTGTTAATATTTTTTTTCACAAATTGAATTTGTGACACACTTTTGCCAAGAAGTGTTCATTTTACTTCATCCTTTTCTCCTTTTTCCCAGCATGCATGCTTGCATGTCTGTGTGTATTCCTGAATTCAGAAATGCAGGAATGTATTTTTATTCCTCTGAAGGATCTTCTTTTGAGGAGTCCTTCCCCTCCCCAAAATTTAAATTCATAATGGGCATGGTTTGGCATGCTGGAAGTTGTTCTATATCCTGTGTCACTGGGCTCAAAAATATTTATCATAGTTTATCAGTTCCTTTTCATGCCATTTCACTCCCAATCTGCCCATTCTAAAGTCTGTACTTCCTAATTCTGGACCAGTGCTTCTCCCTCTTCTATTTCCTTACCTTCTCTACTGGAAAGCTTTGGGGGTCATGACACTCTGTCCTTCTGGAGCAGAATGAAGTCATGAAAAGAAAAACTTTTGCTTAGAGAAGGTTTGAAGACTCCTAGCATCATGGATTTGGAGATGTGAAGGAACACCTAGATTATCTAACCCCCTAATTTTATAGATAAGGAAACTGAGATACAAAAAGATGAAGCGACTTGCCCAAAGTCATATAGAGAGTTAACATCAGAGGTGAAATTTGAACTGTAATCTTTTCATTTTAGTGTCAAAGCTCTTTCCTTAGTATCTGCCTCCTCTCTTCTGTGGTGACCACTCCCCAAGAAAGGAACCCATCATGAGGGTTGTTCTCAGACACAATCATCTCCACTGAAATAAAATTTTACTTTCCTTGAGGGACTCAGGTCTAACTTCTCTTATCACATCCTTTTCTCTATGACCTTTAATGGTTCTCCCATAATACTCTGCTCCTCTCCACTTCCCAGGTAAAGAGATTGGAAAGGAAAATCCCACATCAGCATGCACACACACACACACACACACACACACACACGCACTCACATGCACGCACACAGGCACAAACACTTCTTTTAAGCCCAAAATGGGTAAAAAGGCAATTCTCTTCCCTCATCTCTTCTCTCTACTTTCCCCATCCTAGTGACTTCCCTCTTCATTACTCCCTCTGCCATGTTGATTCACATATGAGCAAAAGTAGATTTTATTCCATGAAATACTAGCTTAAGTCTTCCTCTTTCCTTCCTCTTGCCTTTTAAAAAACTCTCCTGCCACCATTCGGATCATTTAAGATTATGCTAACATGTTTGGCTTCCGCACCTTGCTGTTGACTTATATTGAATCCAATAAGTGGAATTTTGTAGAAAAAAATCACTGAAACTAGATTTGAGCTCTAACTCTGACACTTACAATCGCTGTGGCCTTTGTCAATTCATTCAACCTCTCTTATTTCATTTCTCCATCTATGCAATTGGAATATTAATACTTGTGTACCTCCATCATGTAGTTATTTTGAGAAAAGTATGGTATAAACCTTGGAAAGGCATAGAAAAGAATATATAAAACTATCTCTAAAAAGTATTCATTTAAAAAGTTTATATAAACATGATGAAATGCTTCTTCTTTCTGGGGCCAAGATGGAAATAAAGTATTCCTTTATTGTTGTTTTTGAAAATGATATTTATTTATAAATACTTGAAGAAACTTTGTAATGATGCATTCCTTCTCCCAGTCTTATGTTCTGTAAACACTCCCAATTCCTTAGACTGACCATGGTCCTCTCTTCATTCTAATCACCTTCTTCCAGAGCATTCACTTCAGTTTGTTAATATCTGCTTATACAATGTAGTTCAGAACACTGTCTTCTGTATAGGGTTTGACTCAGAGTTCAGTTGTGTCTGACTCTTTGTGACCCCATTTGGGGTTTTCTTGGCAGAGATTCTGAAATAGTTTGCTATTTCCTTCTTCAACTCATTCAAGCAAGGTTAAGAGGCTTGCTCAGGGTCACACAGCTACTAAGTGTCTGAGGTCAGACTTGAACTCAGGAAGATCCATCTTTCTGACCCCAGACCCAATGTGCCACCTAGCTATCAACTACCTAATACTAGACAAAAAGTTGCTTTTTACACTATTGACTTACACTGAGTTCTAAGTCAGCTAAAAACCTCAGGTTTAATTTTTCCACAAAAATTGTTTTCTAGTAATACCTCCTTCCATCCAGTACTTGTAAAGTTGATTTCTTGAACTCTAGTACAAGACATTATATTTATCCCGATCCAATTTGGTTCATTGTTCTAAGTTGCTTAGATCTTTTTCTTTTTTATCCTAATTCTACCATATGTTGTGTATACTTCTGAGTTTTGCATTATTTATGACATTTAAGCGAATTGTAGATAGAGATCTAGTCCCAGAATTAGTAAGATACTAGTACAAATCCCATTTTAGACACTTACAAGCTATGTGACAATAAGGAAGTCACTTGACCTCTGTCTGCTTTATTTCCTACTCTGTAAAACAGGGATAGTAATAGCACCTACCTCCTAGAGTTACTGTTAGGTCGAATGAGAAAATATCATTCAGTGTGTTAAAGTAATTGTTAGCTATCATCACCATTCATCACCATCATCCATAATAACCACTACAACCACAACAATGAACTTCATGACCATGCCATCAATTTCTTCATTGAAGTCACTGATAAAAATTTAGAACAGAACAGAAACTAGAAATTCACCTCCGCTAGACAGTGTTCTATTAGTCAGCACTCTGAGTATGGTCACTAAGATCCCAAACCCATTGAACTGTGCTATCAAGAAGTTTCTATCTCTCAAATTTTCTCGATGATATTGGGAGCAACTGCCAGTTGTGTTGCTGAAAACTAGATATGCTCTATCTACAACATCTTCCTTATCCAGCCATCTAGTAATTCAAATCAAAGAAAGGACTGATCTGTTCTTTTGAAATTAAAAAAATATATTTTATTTTTTACATGTCATTCATTTCTTGCTATATTCCTTCTTTCTCCTTTATCTAGATAATTCTCTTTAAAAAAATTAATGAGAAAAAAAAGATTCACCAAAACCTATCAACCAAGATTTTATTGAAATCCCTGAAATCAACAAAGATTTGTTAAATTCTCACCATATGTCAGGCATTTTGCTAAGTTCTGGGAATATAAACACAAAATATAGTTCCTGCCCTCATGGAGCTTGCATTCTAATATAATTCTAATATAAGACTAACATGAAGTTAGTTATATATGGAGATATGAGAATTGTTATATAAAAGTACATCATGATACCTTGCAATTATAATTTCCTTAAAATTATACAGTCACTCTCTGGAGACAGGTTACATGTGCATATGCATGTATGTGTGTACATGTGTGCATGCATGTGTGTGTATGTGTTTAGCCTCAACTCAGGAATGAGGAGGAAGATTTAGCAAAGATTTATTAGAGACACTGAATGCAATAATTTCCCCTTTTTCTATAGGTTCCTTTTTTGGTTCTAGTTGCATTGATTTAATTTACTCATAAGCTTTTTAGTTTCATGTAGATAAAATTATCTATTTTATTTTTTTCTGATCTCTTTTTTGCTCATTTAGTTAAGAATTGAAGGGAGAACCATGAATCGGGACAAATATGTAGACTGAAGTAAGCAAAGTCAGAAAAACAATATACACATGGCTATAAGTGAAAAGCACAATGAAATTCCTCTGAACTATGTGATTATAATGAGCAAGCTTGACCACAGAGAAATTGTGCAAGAAAAGTGAATACACTGTCTATACTCTTTGACCCTGAGATTCCCTCTTCCAAGCATACACCCTGAGAACTGGAGGAAAGACAAAAAGTACAGGAACAAAAAGATAGAATTAAAGGTCTCATATAGGTCAAAATATTCATTGCAACACTTAGTTATAACAAAGAATTGGCAACAAAACTGGAGTTCACTGATAGGGGATGCTTAAATAAAGGAATGCAATGGAAGGTTATTGTGCTGTAAGAAATGATTTGTATGTCAGAGAATAATGAGAAGACATATATGAATTGAATCAGAATAAAGTAAGAGAATGAATCAAATAAAGAATGAGAAAAACAGTGATCACAATGGCTAGAACAATGTAAATTTTTAAAATACAATAAAATAAAACTGAATGTCATATTGAAGAGTAAATAAACTAAAATATTTTTAGGACCAAAAAGAAAAAAACAGAAAGCAAAGTAGGTGCCCATTGATTGGGAAAAAGTCAAACAGGCTATCACATGTGAATATAATGGGATATCATTATGCCACAAGAAACTTATGGAATCCTACTAAAGATGCCGCCAGATCCAATATTCTAACTTCCTTATGGCCTCACTGAACAGCAGGCATGTCCTAATTAAACTACACTATCTGACTTTAACCATACCACAGGCCCCCAGACTCAATCATAGGCCTCACTGAACAGCAAGCCCACTACCCCTAACTAGCTACTGCCCCCTCAACTCAACATCCTAACTTTCCTCATATGTGCCCCACTGCCCCACTAGAATAGTAGGTGTGTCCATGAATTCTTATTTCTCACAGAAGCAGTAGGTGTGTCCATAAATTCATGCCCCACTAGAACAGCACACGAATCTATGTGATGGGATCACAGCCACTGCCTCTAGCTAGCCACTGCCCCCAGATCCATTCCTCATATTTTCAACAAAGACAACAGGGGTGTCCATGCACTCAACCACAACCACATCCACCTGATCTCTGAAAGGACCACAATAGCCAGCCAATCAGAAAGTAGCATAACGAGGTTGCTCAAGCAGGGTGTGGACCCCAAAATAATAGAAGGGACTTTCCCTAAGTAAGCGCCTGCACAGTAGTAGTAAAGAACTTACCTAGAGAGTAAACTTATGATGTAGAAAGGTATATTATACTATCATTATCATATATTAATGCCCCCCCCCAATTTGGGTTTTTCTGTGTGCATCAAGGGTAATTGCATGCACAGTTCCACTGAGGACCCCTCCTCCTTACCTAATCCCTTGACAAACCCCACCTGCCTTTTTAATATTCATAATTTCTATCACATAATCAGAATCATTATACCATGAAGTTGCGGTTCCTTTGGAACACAGTCCACTAGAGTCCATGATCCTCAATAAATGCTTTCACTTGGATTGGAGGTGGTCTGAGTCTGAATTCTTTGAGATGACCCCACAACACACCACACCATAAAACCGCAACAAAATGACAAATAGGAACATATCAAAGAAATACAGAAAAGTTTAAATGAACTGATACAGTTAAATAAGCAGAATCAGAAAAGCAATATGCACAGTAACTATAATAATGTGACTTCAATAAATGTTGAAATCAGTCCATCAATAACCAATCAATATACATTTATTAAGCACCTACTCTGTGCCAAGCATTGTGCTAAGGGCCAGAAAGAAAGCAAAATTGGGTAATTAAATCTATTCACTGCAAGGTCAAATACTGAAGCTTAAAGCTTAAATACTTCAGCCACATTGGTTGGTTGGTTGATTGATTGTTGTCCTTCGTTCTTGCAAAGGACTAAAATGACATTGCTATGTTAGAGTCAAGTTTCACTGTGTCCATCTATCACTGATCAGACCAATACAAGCTTGGAATGCCTGACCACAGGTTGGGCACAAATAGTCCATATGAATATTTGGGGTGAATATGCTAAATATCTGTGTTTCCTTTGAGCTACTTCAATTCTGCTTTGTATGTAGAGCATAGAACCTTCTCTGATGAGGGCACTCCATGCTGAGTGCTCCTCTGCCACTGACTCCCATGTCACACGAACAATTCTGAAGTTCTTGAGAGAGATCTTGAGAGTGTCCTTGTATCACTTTTTCTGAACACTTGCCCCATGTAAGTTCTCCATTAAATAGTATTTTTGTCAAGCATCCATTTTGCATTTGAACTATGTGGTCAGCATATCAAAAATAATGAGAAGACAGAATCTCATCAGAAAATCATTTCCCTGATGTTGGGAAAGCTTGAAGGCAAAATGAAAAGGTGATGGCAGAGGATGAGATGGATAGATAGTGTCACGGAAGTAATGAAAATGAACTTGGACAGACTTTGAGAGATAGCAGAGAATAGAAGGCTCTGGCATACTTTGGTCCATGGGGTCACAAAGAGTCAAATGACAACAACAAACAATAATCAAACTTCACGTTGAACCAATAAACATGTTTGTTGTTTGTTGAATTGAATCAAATGTGCTGGGCCCATATAGTCTCAGGTCTGCTCCTTCTACGCTATCGTACAGTCCTTAGATCTGATGAACCACTTGTCTTCCAACCCTAGAATCCTAAATTAGCAAATGCTTTCTGCCTGACAGAGAACGGGATTGGTGGAGGGATATTCAATTCAATTCAATAAACATTTATTAAACACCTACTGTGTGTCAGGCATTCAACTAAACTCTGGAGATGCAAAAAGAAGCAAAAGAGGGGCCCTGCCCTTTAGGGGCTTATAATCGAATGGTGGAAACAACATGCAAACAAATGCGTACGTAGGAAGGGCCCTATAGGAAGCAAGATCTCAGCTGGGACTTGAAGAAGATGGGAAGCTCAGTAATCAGAGAGGAGACGGGTGAGTATTCCAGGCATGGGGGACAGACAGAGAAAATATTCAGAGCTCAGATGCCGTTCTGCAGCATCATCCATCATTTTGCAGATAAGAAAATCAGAGACAGGTACTCTTAGTACAAATCTAGGGCTTATTCAATTATAGAAGCAAAGCTACCACTTCTACTGTTCAATGTCTTCTTAGACTTGGAGGGATTGTAGTTACTTTCCCTTTGAACAGACCATTTTCTCTCACATCTTGATGTCTCCACTTTTTGGATCAGCTCTAAATGCTTCCAAACTGGGACTCCCCCAAGAAAGCCCCCACTGGTAAATATAGATTTCTATTAAAAATGCTTCCACCAATCATTGGTAGAAAGAAAAGAACTTAGAGTTTTCTATATTTAAATGCAAACTGAACTTCATTCTTTCTATTTCCAAGAGCAAATTTTCATTTTCTTTGTGGAGCTTTAGAGCCCTGTAACCCCAACCCCTCCCCCGCCCCCACCTTGAAAACTGGGCTGTTGCTATTTAAAAGCATACTCTTGTTGGCCTATGTAAAAAAGTATTAATTGTAGGCACTCTTGAGATGAAAGTGACCAACATTTTAATTGTGCTCCAAGCGTTTAGGAGCCAAACAAAAGGCTTCCTTGTGAACCTGCCAATTAAAGGCTCTGGAGGAGAGTGAGGGGAGCAAAGCCAGAGAGAAGAATACGTGACCAAGCCCTCTTTGGGTGAGTTAAGGTCAAGGTTCATCAGGGATGCACTGGGTTCTCAGAGAACATGTTTTTGTGGGAGAGCCTGTGGAAAATTGGAGTGAGCTGAGTGGGTTCATTAAACAAATCTGTTAATACACTGTCTCAAGGATAGCCTTTATCCAGAAAGAGTAAAGAAAAAATATCCCAGTCAAAATTTAAAGTGAATACCTAGTATGGTTGAAAATATATTAGACTTCTGAGTCAGAAGACCCAAATTTTCATCCTGGCTCTGGTCTCTGTGTGACTTTGAGAAACCACTTCATGTCTCTGATCTCCAATTTCCTAATCTATAAAATGGGGAAAGGAATATCAGCACCAAATACCTTATACGGTTGTTTTGAGGAGTGTCTTTTGTGAGACTCTCTTTGAAAGGGAGTTCTTATACTTACCTCTGCTCTCATTACTACTGTTATCTTGTTCTCTTTAATGGAGATCATTCAGAAAAGTCATCATACTGAAATTTAAGGTTCTCCAGACTTTGAATCCAGGGATGAGATAATTGCATTATCTCATTGAGTAAAAGGATCAGGATCTAAGGGTTACTAGGTGGCACAATGGAGAGAGTGCCAAAACCTAACCTCAGACACTTACTAGCTGTGTGACCTTGGATAAGTCACTTACCTTGGTTTATCTCAGTTTCCAAATCTGTAAAATGAGCTGTAGAAGGGAAATGGCAAACTACTTACTCTACTATCTTTTCCAAGAAAACCCCAACTGGGGTCATGACGAGTTGGACAAGACTAAAATGACTGAACAGTAAATTAGGTTGTGAGCTCAGCTTCTGCAGATTTATTTAAAGTCTATTTGGGACTACATCAGAAACAGACAGGACTATCATCATCATCATCATCATTGTTGTCATAATTATTATTTTAAAGTTCTCATTACTTTGACGGAGTTGAGAGAAATGTCACACGGATAATTGGCTATCATTCCATTATTCTTTTTTATTTAAGGTTCTAAAGACTTTTGCACAGATGGATGAAGTATGTGTGTGTGTGTGTGTGTGTGTGTGTGTGTGTGTTTAAGCAGTTGAATAAAAGTATTGTGATGATAAGGTGGGGCCTGTAAACATCCTCAGTATATTAGCAGTGATAGGACAATGGGAATGAGATGTAATTCATCCTGTTCCCATATGCTTTTGATAATCTCTAAGTTTTTATTATAATATACACATCTATATTTTATATAATAATTACATCTAAATATGCATTTGCACATGATATATAATACAGTGTGTTATGTATCATATAATTAATCAAAATTAGTAATTATGGTCCCTGAGAGGAGTAGAAAGGGTTTTCCCATTTCCTACTTGGGGGGGGGGCAGGGAGGGAAAGGAGATGCAGCTTGTCATCTCAAGGATAAACTCCAGTGGCACTGGCCTTTTTGTCAGAAAGAAATTCCACATCAACACATTATAGGCCAATGATAAAAGAGGTTTTGGGTGAAACGCCATTCTCAATGGCCAGGCCACCCGGCAGGACCCTGGGGAAACTGTCAGTTCAGCCCAGAGTTTGGCCTGAGCCCCAGGGCTCCAATGGATCTTGATTGTTTTCTCTAATAATAAGAAGGGGAATGTCTTTGCCCTCCACAAAGGGTTCTTTCTGCATTGGCACTGAGCACAGTCACGTGATAAAGGCCACCCATTAGGACCAAGCTAATGACCACAACAGAGGAACAATGTTGCACCTGTCTTACTGTGCTCAGTAAGCCCCTTCACCCCCTTGATCTATTCAGAGGGCTGCTGCCATTTATAGCTTTAATGTTAATTAAAGAAATGCCCAGTTTAGTACCCTCATAGTTGGGAGTCAGGAGACTTGGGTTTGAATCTAGACCTTGCTGTTCACCAGATTAGTGAAGTAAAATAGAGACTGAAACCAAATGATCTCCAAAGCTCTCTCCACTTCTCCTGGCCTGTGAATTTCCTCACATAAGATCATAGGATTGAGAGTTGCAAGGGACCATAGAAACTCTCTAGGGTCATTAGCTTAGCAACAGGGATTTAAAAGTAGGGAGGGGACCTTAGCAGTCCTTTAGTCCCATCTCTTCATTTTATAGCAAAGGAAAGTGGGGCCAGAGATAATAAATAACTTCCTCAAATCAGAGTAAAGCCCTATCATTGTACAGATGAGAAAGGGGAAGCCCATTTCTGGTAGGTGACTTGTTCAGCCTCCCACAGTTTGTAAGCAGTAGAACAGGCGTTTGAGCCCAGTCTGCAGACCAAGACACATTGTTCTTGCTCCTTTATTGTGCTACTTCTGTAATTTCCTATTATCTGTTATCTATTGCCCTTACCTCTCCCTCCTATGATAAACTTTCATTGATTTTATGACTCAAGGCTGTTTTCTACTAAGTATGCCATCAGAGGATCATTCACTGGCACACAGAATATAGTGCAGTGTTCTACTCAGTGCTGTTGTTAAATATAAATTATTATTTTGTTGTTTTTCAATCAGTCATTTTCGGTTGAGTCCAATTCTTTTTTTTTTTTGCTTTTTGGAGGGCAATTGGGTTTAAGTAACTTGCCCAAGGTCACACAGCTAGGTTTTTTGTTTGTGTGTGTTAAGTATCTGAGGCTGGATCCGAACTCAGGTCTTCCTGACTCCAGGGCCAGCACTCTACTCACTGCGCCACCTAGCCGCCCCTTGAGTCCAATTCTTATCGACCCTATTTGGGATTTTCTTGGCAGAGGCACTGGAGTGGTTTGTTATTTCCTTCTCCAATTCATTTTACAGATGAAGAAACTGAGGGCAACAGGATTAAGTAACTTGCCCAGGGTCATGCAGCTAGTAAGTGTCTGAGGTCATATTTGAACTAAGGAATATGAGTCTTCCTGACTCCAGACCCAGTACTCTATCCCTGTGCCACCTAGTTGTCTGAAATTGGGGCCATTAAATCATATATGGGATTCCTGGGGCCTACATATTGACTTAGAAAACCACATATTAGCATTATTTATGATTTATCATTTTTATTTAATTAATATTATTTCCCAATTGCACTTTAATCTAGTTTGGACTGTATTTGGGAGTATTGCCTGCTGCCATATATTTGACACCTTTGATGGAGTAGAAAACTGGTGTTAGAATCCAGAAGACCTAGTACCACTTCTGACATTACTGGCCATATGACTTCTCAGAGATCCAGTCAACTTTGAAATTGTAAGTGGCAGAACAGGTACCCCTCTATACTGATAGGGAGAGTTTTCTCACTGGGAGTTCCCTAAACTAATGAAATCACATATATCTCACACCTCCCCAAATAATAGGAGTAGCTAGGGGGTTCAGTGGATAAAACGCCAGGCCTGGAATCAGATAGGCTTATCCTTTCAAATCTAACTTCAGACACTTACTTGCTATATGACCCTGGGCAAATATCTTAACCCTGTTTGCCTCAGATTCCTCATCTGTAAAATGAGCTGGAGAAGGAAATGGCAAACCACTCTAGGATCTTTGCCAAGAAAACTCCAAATGGGGCCATGAAGAACTGAACATGATTGAAACAGCCCCAAATAGTGGAAAGAGTCCTGGGCTGGGAATAAAGAGTTATTGACCCAACGTATAATTTTGGACTCTCGATTCTTCAGTTTCTGCCTCTGTAAAATCAGAGGTTTAGACTAAATGATCTTTTTCTAGTTCTGACATTTTATGTTCTATAATTCTTAGAACCAGGATGGGTATGTTCAGGGAACAGTGAGTTCATTCTAGTAGGAGTATAAAGTACGTAAGGGAGGTGTGGTGATAGGAGATTGAGGCTACAAAGGGAGAATTACTGATTCTCAGAGATGGAAGGGACTTAGGAGGTTTCCAGCCCAAGCTATGTATAAGTGAGCAAGGCATTCTACACCAATCCATAAGTTCTCATTCAACCTATTTTTGAAGTGGTAGAGAATTTGCTACTTCATGAGCCAAGCTATTATACTTGTAGATAGCCGTCATTGTTAGACAGTTTCAATCAATCAAAAAGCATTTATTGAGTACCACTATATACCAGGTACTGTGCTAAACACTGGAGATACAAAAAAAAAAAAGAAACAAAAGGCAATCCCTGCCCTCAAGGAGTTTACAGTCTAACAGCAGATAGATTGCTTCCTAAAAGCAATCTCTAGTTGTTTTTAGTCTACCCATTGGTTCTGTGTTTATCATCTGGACCCCAGTTAAAAAACACAGTCCTTTTTCAATAAGACAGCTACTTAAATAGATTGAGGGCCTTTCTAGGAATAACAGTCTAAAAGAGTCAGTGGGTAGATACCTGGAATCGAGAAGATCTGGGTTCAGACCTTGCCTCAGATATTTACTTAAATGTGTGATTACTGGGAAGTTACTTTCACTCTGTTTGTCTCACTTCCCTCAACTTAAAAACTGTGAATAATACTTGCATGTACCCTCCTGTAATGGGAATGTAAATTTAAAGATCTTCCCTGCCCCTAGGCTAAAGTGCACCTGGAGCCTGGGGTAGGAGGCTTGTTTTTCAGTAGGTACTTTTTGATTGGCCAGTGGGTCCAAAAGGTTGTTACATTCTCTGAGCCAGGAGAAGGCTATATAAGCCCTGATGTGAGGCTTTGTTTTGGGGCTCACTTTGATAAGTGTTCTGTGATTTGATCTGGATTCTGGGAAGCTGTTGTTGAGAGCCCCCCCCCCTCCCCTTGGCTTTGAAAAACCCAGATGTTGAAACCCGGATGTTGATTTGATGCAAGAACCTGTGTTGGCAGCAACCCTGAGGACGCTTGGGGTGCTTGCTGCTACACCTCCCAGGGTTGTTGTGAGGCTCAAATGAGAGAATATTTGTAAAGTGCTTTGGAAAACTCAAAGTACTATATAAATGAAAGCTATCATCATCATTATCATCGTCATCATCATCATCAATACCACCACCATCATCATCATCATCTTCTTCATCATCATAATCACCATCATCACCACCACCACCATCATAATCATCATCATCATTTTCTCTTGTAGACAATGGAGAACCCATAAAATTTTTTGAGTATGGAGTGATATGTTGAAAACTGTGTTTTGTAAGATGTAGGGTGGCAGTTGTGAGTAGCCCAGATTGAAAAAGGAGTGAATTAAAGGTGGGAGAGCCTCAAGTAAGAATATCTGGGTTCAAACCTTACCTCTGCTACTTTACTACCTGTATGACATTGAACAAATCACTTAATCTCCCTCTGCCTCATCTGTAAAATTAAGTTGTTGGACCATATGTCCTCTGAGTTCCCTTCATGTGCCAGATCTAAGATCTATGATCAAATAAATCTTCTTGTTCACACAGATGTTAAGAAAGTTTCCCTCACAAATGTGGAGAATATCTCATATTAGCATTTGATTTCTGGATTCCTTTAGGAATCATTCTGTGTATTCTTGTGGAGAGGTACCAGTGTTAACAGACCCTTCACATAAATCTCCCAAACTTGAGACCAAAATTGTAACCTAACCTAGAATACAATGCAGTCCAATTTCCATAGCAAGGGCCATGTCTTCCACAGATCAAGAACAAGATGTAGGCATGGTGTGTGGCGGAAAGAGTATTGGGTCAGATTCTAAAGACCTGGGTTTAAATCTAGGCTCTACCACTTAGTGGTTGCTTAACTTTGGGGAAGCCATTTCTGAGCTTCAGTTTCCTTCTCTGTGAAATGAGAGCTCTAGGTCAGATTCTAGCCTCTAATCCAAGATCTATTGCAACTCTAATAATCTATAAATAATCTACCAGGGGTGGGAAACCTGCCTTCTTGAGGCCACATGTGACCCTCTAGGTTCTCAAGAGTGGCCCTTTGACCAAATCCAGACTTCACAATACAAATTTGAGGACCTAGAGAGTCACATGTGGCCTTGAGGTTGCAGGTTCCCCCTTCTTGATAAACATTCCTCTCTCTGTGTATTTGCTTACTTTTTCCTGCCAACCATGGTGATTTTTCCTTTTTCTTTCTGCTTATCTAAATCCAGAGCTGGAAGACCAGCACCTCTGATGTGAGGGCTTATTGAGCCCTTTTCAGGACTCCACCTTTGGTGTCTGCCTTTCACCCAACTCTCACTTGTGGCTCCAAAAAGCTGTATCATGCCCAGAAGCCAGAACCCAGTAAAATGTCTTGGCATAGTCAAAACCAGTTTGAGGGTAACTGATAGGCTTCAAACCTGTTAGTGAGTTGGGGGATATCTACCCCAAGCATGCAAAGAGTTTCTTTGGTGGAATGGGTTGATGAGAACATTTGTTACAATGACCATGAAAGTGACTGAGGCAGGCACTGTGGAGATCTTAGATATCAGTCAAACATCAAAGATGCCAAGGTCATCCAGCACATCCTGGGCCACTGCTAAGTCATCTTGACTTTTGTCCTGCTGCTGGACTTTGATGATTCAAGAAGAGAAGCTGAGGCTGATAAATTTCTGCAATCCTACTTCACTTAAATCCAGTTCATGTGCTAGTCAAAACACCACCTCATGGTGTCATTGACCCTCTTCAAGAAATGAAGGACAGACAACAACCATTCACTCAATTAGAACAGAATCTCTTCACTCAGAACGGCCCAATGGCAGCATTTGGGCACCCTGGATTTCTTGGAAGGTGTTCCAGATGGTTGGATGGGATGTAGGAAGGAGGCAACCAATCATTCAGAAGAGACATTTGTTAAGTATGTATGATGTTCCAGGAGGAACATCATAAATTGAGGTATGAGGAACCTGGGGAAGAAAGACTGTATGAGGTACCAGGGAAAGAAAGACCAGAAAAAGCCTCAAGTGAAACAACCAAAAACGGTCCTTGTCCTTGTGGAGTTTACATTTTTAATGAAGGAGATGACGTATACATTATGTGCATGTGTGTGTGTGATATATGTATGCATGCCTGTGAATATTCACGTGCATGTTTGTATGTACAGAACACATACAAAACACATAACCTTGGTGGGGAAAGGCTTCAGTACCTGGGGAGGGGAGGAGGCAGGGAAGGGGAACCAGGCAAGGTTTATTGAAGAAAATGTTAAGTTTAAGTGGAGTCTTGAAGAAAATAAAGGAGTCTGAGAGGTAAGGTGGAAAAATAGTCCATTCAGTGCATGGGGAACAGCCAGTACAAAGGTAAAAAGGCAGAAGGTGAGAGCATATAAGAAACAACAAGAAAGCCAATTTGGCTGGACTTGAGACTTTATAGAGGCTGGTGAAAACTGGTGTTGGAGCCAGATAATAGAGGACTCTCACATATAATTGTTAAATCAGGCCTTGATTTATTGTTTTGTTAATTATTTAGACTTGAGTAAGTAACAGAGCAAATGTTAATAATGCAGACAAAACTTAAGAGTATGTCATGGTACAATTTCTTTCTTTTTTCTCTTCTGGAGACCTAGTTGTTAAAGATTTGGCAGCACTTGTAAAGGATGCATGGACAGGAGTAAAATGTAAGAAGACTGGAAAGATAGGATATTATATACACACATATTTAAATTTTTCTCAATTATACATAAACAAAATTTTTTTAAATTCATATTTTAGAAAAATTTTGAGTCCTATATTCTCTCCCTCCACTTCTCTTTGATAAGACAAGCAATTTGATATAGATTATACATTTGCAATCATGCAAAACATTTCCATATTAGCCATGTTGCAAAAGGAAACAGATTTTTTTAAAAAAGGATAATAAAGTTTTGAAAGTATGCTTCGATCTGTATTCAGACTCAATCAGTTCTTTAAGATAGTATATTTTCTTTTGGCGGGGGGGGGGAGGAAAGGGGGCAAGGCAATTGGACTTAAGTGACTTGCCCAAGGTCACACAGTTAATAAGTGTGTCAAGTGTCTGAGGTCATATTTGAACTCAAGTTCTCCTGACTCCAGGGCAGGTGCTGTACTCACTGTGCCATCTAGCTGCCCCAAGATAGGATATTTTCAAGAGGTAGAATTGCAAAGTGGTTAATGAGCTGACCTCAGAGCCTGAACAATTTAGGCCAAACCCTGGCTCTAACAATGATGCTTTATGTGACTCTAGGCAAGTTACTTAACCTCTCAATCTTCCAGGAAACTGTCTAAGACTGTGAGTTACCAAATAACTACATTGATAGAGAGTGTTTCCTCATCAGGAGTACCATATTCTAACAAAATAATAAATCAAGACCTTTGTATGGGAAAAAAAGGTAAATTAAGATAGATATTACAGGAATATTTTGAACAAATGAATTGACACATGAAGCACATCATGACTTTAGGTGGGTTCCTTAATCTGAGTTTCTGTAGTTCAAATGAGGATGAGAAAGGGGGCAAAGCAAACTCCATGATCTGCAAACCAAAATTTAGTGGACAAGCAGTTCTTAGTTCATTAAATGTATTTGGGAACAGGATTGCCACACTGGTGATGCAATCAATAACTGCTTAATCAATCATAAGGCATTAATTAAGAATATGCACTTATAAGACATTAAGTTAGGTGCTGGGAATATAAAGATAAAAGTATGGGACTGGAGGAAGAAATAATAATAAATGAGTTTTGTTAAAGAAAAAGATAATATTTGGAAATCTGAGTATTCTTTGCTCTCTGTGTATGGTTGAAGGGCCAAGATACAACAATTTAAAACATTTTCCTTAAACTTTTCTTTCTCATCTTTTTAAGTGCTGGTGTTTTGTGTTTTTTTTTTTTATGGAAGGGGTGGAGGAGGAAAAAGGGGAGATGGGATGAGTCTGGGAAAGTTATCCTGTAATAAGCAGGAAAAGAAAGAATATGCTTAGAATCAGGGCTTCCATCTACTTGAGGAAAAAGGCAGTCAAAATTTAGCAAGGAAAAGAGCCCGAGAGTCCTGTTAAATGAAAGGCCCCAGGGAGTATGGCTGGACAAAGGTTTGTGGCTTAATCTGGACTTCTGAGCTAAAGGAACAAGATATCCCACCTTGGGATCTTCCAAGGACATTGCAAATCCCATTCCTGACTCCTGTCCAGTGTGAACTGGTTTGTGTTTCACACAGAGTGTCAGTCATATATCCCATCAGTCTTTCTGGCACACTAAGTAAGAGACCACAAAAGCAGGATCATTTCCAAAGAGGCTCAGAAAGGGGGATGAAGTAGAAAGAACACTGGCCTTACATTAGCAGGTTTGGGTTTGATCTGGGGCTGAACTTTTCTTCAAGTACACTAAAGTCTATCCTATGGAACAGAAATTAGATTTGCTCCATTTGACTTCACAGAACAAAACCAGGAGCATTGGGTAGAAGTTTCAGAGGGGCAAATTTTGGCTTAATCCCTAGAATAATTCCTAGTAATATTAGAACACTCCAAAAGTGGAGTAGGTTCGCTCAGGGGGCAAGAAGGTTGTGGAGTTAGTTCCCTGAGCAGAGGATAGATGACCACTTGTTGGAGATATCATACTGATAATTCTCTTTTTCAGGAGCTGGTTGTGCTTGATGACCTCAGATGTCCCTTTCAACTCAGATTCAGAAATGTATTCCTCCAATGGCCAACACATAGCAAGCTCTTTCTGAATTTCACCACTCAATCAATCAACATTTATTAAGCATCTGCTATGTGACAATCTCTGCCCCTAGGGAGCATACAATCGAATAGGGGAGACAATATGCAAACCAATTTGAAAAAAAGCAAGAGCTATACAGGATAAAGAGGAATAATGAAAAGAGTGAAGACATTAGAATTAAGCCTATACCACTTTATCTGTAGAAGTATTAATTCTGCAGAAGGCAATGATTTTGCTATTTATTTTTCATTTCATTAAACATTTTGATAAAACCCTAAGCAGAGGCATTTTAAAAAATCCTAACTTACTGTGTAAACCCTAAATACCTGAATGATCAGATAATTACCATAAAAAGATTTACATTTTGGAAAGTATAAATAACTTTACTTTATGAATACTAAGCATTCCAACATTATACTATAGATAACATCTGCATACCACGTTTAACACTTAATGTTTTTTTGTTTTGTTTATCAAATGTTTTATTAACTTCTAGTTTAAATCATTCATTTTAGCAAGATTTTGAGTTACAAATTTTCTCCCCATTTTCCCCACTACCCAACACCCCAAAATAGAGATCCCACTGGATATCCCCTCCTCCAATCTGCTCTCTCCCATATCTTCTCCCATAACCCTCCGAATGTCCAGTAGGGCATGGTGGATCTCTATGCCCCAGTGCCTGTATATCTTATTTCCCAATTACATGTAAAATAGTATTAATAATAGTATATATATATATATAATTAACATTTGATTTTAAAGCTTTGAATTCCAGATTCATTCCCTTCCTCCTTTGTCACCCAACCTTACTGGGAAGATAAGAAATTCAATATAGGCTGTACCTGTATAGCTATGCAAAACATTTCTATAGTGGATATATTGTAAAAGACTGACTCTATTTCCCTCCTTCCTATCCCACCTCCCACTTGTTTTATTCTCTACTTTGATCCTGTACCTTTTCAAAAATGGGTGCTTCCAACTTGCTTCCCCCCAGCCTTCCCTCCCTTCCATCATCCCCCCTCTCATCCCCTTCCCCCTACTCTCCTGTAGGTGAGATACCCTATTTAGTGTGTATGTGATTCCCTCCCTAAGCCAAATTCAATGAGAATAAGGTCGACCCATTCCCTTTTGCCTTCCTATTCTTCCCATCCATTGTGACTATTTTCCCTTGCCTCTTCTATATGAGATAGTATACACCATTCTGTCTCTCCCCATATCCTCTTATTATATTCCTCTATCAGCTCTTAATTTCACTTTTAAGTTTCATCCCTTCCTATTAAATTGGTCCTGTGCCCTCTATCTATGTATACCTGTACACATATATACACACATTCACATATGTATTCATACACCCATATATCCTCCTATATAGATGTACATATGTATGTATATATATGTACATATATATATACACACACATTTCTATTCCTTTCAACTATTCTCATACTGAGAAAAGTTTTGTAAGTTACAATTACCATTTTTCCATGTAGGGATATAAATAATTCAACTTTGATAAGTTCCTTATGACTTCTTTTCCCTCTTTATCTTCTCATGCTTCTTGTATCTGCATGTCAAATTTTCTATTTAACTCTGGTTTTTTCATCTAGAATGCTTGAAAGTCCTCTATTTCACTGAATGACCATATTTTCCCCTGAAATATGATACTCAGTTTTGCTGGGTAGGTGATTCTTGGTTTTAATTCCAGCTCCTTTGACCTCTGGAATATCATATTCCAAGGCCTTTGATCCTCAGTTTAGAAGCTGCCAGATCCTATGCTAGCCTGATTGTGTTTCCACAATATTGAAATTGTTTCTTCCTGGCTGCTTGTAATATTTTCTCCTTGATCTGGGAATTCTGGAATTTGGCTATAGTATTCCTAGGAGTTTTCTTTATGGGATCTTTTTCAGGAGGTGATTTGTGGATTCTTTCAACCTCTATTTTGCCTCTGGTTCTAAAACATCAGGGCAATTTTCCTTGAGAATTTATTGAAGGATGATTTCCAGGTTCTTTTTTTGATCATGGCTTTCAGGTAGTCCAATAATTTTTAAATTATCTCTCCTGGATCTATTTTCTAGGTCAGTGGTTTTCCCAATGAGATATTTCACATTGCCTTCTATTTTTTCCTTTGTTTCCATCTGTTTTAATAGGTTCTTGATTTCTCATAAAGTCACTAATTTCCATTTGCTCCAGTCTAATTCTGAAGGAATGACTCTCTTCAGTGAGTTTTTGAGATTCTTTTTCCATCTGGCAAATTTGGCTTTTTAAGGCATTCTTCTCCTCATTGGCTTTTTAAGCCTCTTTTGGCATTAGAGTTAGTCAATATTTTAAGGTGTTATTTTCTTCAGTCAGGTTGTTGACTCTCATTTCATAATTTTCTTTCATAGTTATCATTTCTCTTCCCAATTTTTCCTCCACTTCTCTTATTTTGTTTTCAAAATCCTTTTTAAGTTCCTCTATGGCCTGTTACCAGCTTGTATTTTTCTTGGAAGCTTTTGGTGCAGGAGTTCTGACTACATTGTCTTCCTCCTGTTCCATTCTTTGATCCTTTTTGTCCCCAAAATAGGACTGTAAAGTTGGGTTGCTCTATTTGCTTTGCTTCCTTTTCCTGCTCATGGTACTACTTAATTACTTGATTTTGGGGCTTTTTGCCACAGTAGGACTCTGCCACCAGACAGGGGAGCTTTGTCCCAAATTCTGGGGTTTTCTCAGCTGCCAAAGGTATTAGTTGGGTGCCCTCTCTGAAGCCTCCACATGCTCTGGCAAGCTGGTCATGCACCCCAGAACCTCTACCCTAGACTGCAGTCCATATCCAAGCAGGTTAAAGCAGGAGCAATTACCCCTCAGACTGGTGGCTTGGTCCCCCTACAGTCTGCAGGACAGGAGCTGAAGCTGCCCCATGGTGGCTGCTGCTTGGCCACGGTGCCTGAGCCACTTCTCACCCTGGGGGCACTGGCTGACCGCACTCCCAAACTACTGGATCCCAAAGTCCACACTGCATTGATCTCTCACTTTGTATTTAGCATCTATGGGTTGATAATTGTGGAAAATGGCACAGCTGCTGGTGATCTGAAGTCCCTCCACCAGCAATTGGTCAGGCTCACCCTGTGGCTGAAACCTGTGGCTAGAGCAGGGCTGGGATCGGCTCCCAGAATGCTGCACTGGCTACTTCCTACTGGCCTACCAGACTGTCCTCAGCAGGAGGTTATGACACTTTTATGTGTCATTTTGTGGGTTTTGTAGCTCCCAAGTTTGTTCAGAGTCACCTTTTACATGAATTGGAGGAAGTGGAAGCCGGCGCACCATGTTTCTACTCCATCATCTTGACTCCACCCCTCTTGATCTTTTTTTTTTAAGGGCTCATAGGTAGGTTTTTTTAAAAATACTTTTTATACTGAAAGGTATCATTAGCACTCCTTCTCCCAGGGCTATTGGGTTCAGGGTCCTGGGCTATTTCCATCAGGCTCTGAGTTGAGATGATAGTCAAAGTGGTGTTGATGGTGATGATGATGGTGGTGGTGGTGGTGGTTTGATTTGCCTGGTATTTTCTACCTCCAGTCTCTCTGTGTCTTGCTGCTTCAGCTACACTGGATTGTCCTGTGGGAGATAGTTGGTGGTCATGGCTGACTACTTCATAAGAGCTACCCTATCTTAATTATGACTATAAGGGTTGTCTTGGAAACTTTATTGGTTATTGGTTGTACAAAGGTGAGGGGTTCTACTACCAGGATTCTTGTGATTATCTATCTGTTTGTTGGTAGTAGTTGATTAACAGAAGATGGTGATGATGAGGGAGGTAAATCTTTGATAGGAAAACTTGTGTGGAAAGTGCTTTGTAAATCTTTTTATTTATTTATTTATTTTTGCTTTTTGGAGGGTAGTTGGTGTTAAGTAACTTGCCCAAGGTCACACGGCTAGTTTGTGTGTGTGTGTGTGTGTGTGTGTGTGTGTGTGTGTGTGTGTGTGTGTGTGTGTGTTAAGAGTCTAAGGCCGGATCTGAACTCAGGTCGTTCTGACTCCGGGGCCGGCGCTCTACTCACTGTGCCACCTAGTTGCCTCTGTAAATCTTAAAGTATTAGAAAGTGTGCAATATTGTTACTGAGTGAACTTTACCATTGTCTCCAGGTGTGGTAACTCTACTAGCACTTGAACCCCTCTGTTGGTACAAAATCTAGTAGCCCTCAGTCCTCAGCCCTCACATTTTTTTTTTTTTTTGCTTTCTTGAGGGAGGAGGGCAGGGCAATTGGGATTAAGTGACTTGCCCAAAGTCACATGGATAGTATGTGTTAAGTGTCTCAGGCCGGACAGAGCCACGATGGTGGAGTAGAAGCAGGACTCCTGTGCTGCTTTGGCTTCCACCTCCTCCAATACCTCCAATACCTCCAAACTCTAAACAAACTTTAGAGCTACAGAACCAAAGTGACAGAGAGAAACAAATCTGCCACTGAAAGAAGCCCAGAATGAAGGGTCCATCTTAGCACACTGGGAGTTGAGCACAGTCTCAACTGAGCCTTGGTTTTAGCTCCAGGGAGGCCCTGACCAGCAGTGGCTGGAGCAGACTTCACAAGAGTAAATCACCAGCAGCTGCAGAGGTTTCCACACTTCTCAATCCACAAATGCCATAGACAAAGGTCAGTGAGGAACTTGGTTGGAACAGGGGAGTGCAGTCTGGCTGCTACCCCAAGGGTGAGAAACAGAGGATGCACAGTGACTGCAGCCACTGCTGTGTGGCTGCTTCTGGAGCTCCTGGTCTGCAGATTGTAGGGGGACCAAGAGAACATTTAGAGGGTAATTGCTCTTGCTTTGACCTCCTTGGATCTGGATCATGGTTTTGGGTGATAGTCCTAGGGTATGTGACTAGTTACCCAGAGCTTGTGAGAGCTGTAGAGATGGCTCCCTACTAATAGCTCTGACAGCTGCAAGATCCCCAATGATTTGGGACATAGATCTCTCCATTCTGGAAGCAGAGTTCTACTGTGGCAAAGAGCTCAAAAGTCAAGTAATTGGCTGTCAATATGAGCAAGCAAAGGAAGTACAGAAAATAGAATCCTTTTGGGGGGACAAAAAGGATCAAAGAATGGAGCAGGAGGAAGATATTAAAGTAAGAAATCCTGCATCAAAAGCCTCCAAGAAAAATGTGAATTGGTTACAGGCCATGGAGGAGCTCAAGAAGGATTTTGAAAATCAAGTAAGAGAAGTGGAGGAAAAATTGGGAAGAAAAATGAGAATAATGTAAGAAAATCAGGAAAAACAAGTCAACAGCTTCTAAAGGAGACCCAAAACATGAAGAAAATAGCATCTTAAAAATAGACTAACTCAAATGGCAAAAGGGGCCCAAAAAGCCAATGAGGAGAAAAATGCTTTAAAAAGCCTAAATTGCCAGATGGAAAAGGAATTTCAAAAACTCACTGAAGAGAATAACTTTCAAAATCACATTGGAGCAATTGGAAGCTAATGACTTTATGAAAAATCAGGATACTATAATACAGATCCAAACAAATGAAAAAATAGAAGGCAATGTGAAATATCTCATTGGAAAAACCACTGACCTGGAAAATAGATCCAGGAGAGATCATTTTAAAAGTATTGGTCCACCTGAGAGCCATGACCAAAAAAAAAGTCTAGACACCATCTTTCAAGAAATTATCAAGCAAAATTGTTCCGATATTCTAGAACCATAGGGCAAAATAGAAATTGAAAGAATTCATCAATCACCTCTTGAAAAAGATCCCCAAAAGAAAACTCCTAGAAATTGAAGAGAAAATACTGCAAGCAGTCAGGAAGAACCAATTTGAGTATTGTGGAAACAAAATCAGGATAACCCAAGACCTAGCAGCTTCTACATTAAGGGACTGAAGGACTTGGAATATGATATTCTGGAAAACAAAGGAGCTAGAACTAAAATCAAGAATCACCTACCGAGGAAAACTGAGCATAATGCTACAGGAAAAAATATGGCTATTAAATGAAATAAAGGACTTTCAAGCATTCTTGATGAAAAAACCTGAGCTGAACAGAAAATTTCACTTTCAAATACAAGAAGCTAGAGAAGCATGAGAAGGTAAACAGGAAAAAGAAATCATAAAGAACTTATGAAAATTGAACTATTTACATTCCTACATGGAAAAAACAGTAATTGTAACTAATAAGACTTTTCTCAGTATGAGGATAACTGAAGGGAATATATATATATATGTATATATATGTATACATACATATATATGTATGTATATACATACATATATATGTATGTGCATATAAATATATATGAGTATGAGCATTTACATGTTCATGTATACATAGACAGAGGGTATAGGATGAGTTGACTATGAAGGGATGATATCTAAAAAATAAAATTAAGAGGTGAGAGAAGAATTTATTGGGAGAAAAAGAAAGGGAGAGATAGATCAGGGTAAATTATCTCATATAAAAGAGGCAAAAGAAAACTGTTACAGTGGAGGGGAAGGGCAGGAAGGTGAAAGGGAATGGGACAACCTGATTCTCATTGAATTTGGTCTAAGGAGGGAATAACATACACACTTAATTGGGTATCTTACCCTATAGGAAAATAAGGGTGTAGGGGATAAGAAGGGGGGAGGATAGAAGGGAGGGCAGATTGGGGGAGAGGGTAGTTAGAAGCAAACATTTTGGAAATGGATAGGGTCAAAGGAGAAAATAGAATAACTAGGGGGCAGGATATGATGGAGGAAAATATAGTTAGTCTTTCACAATACAACTACTATGGAAATGTTTTGGGTACAATCTGTATTGAATTGCTTATCTTCACAATGGGGGTGGGTGAGGAGGGAAGAAGGGAAAAAAATCTGGAACTCAAAGTTTCAAAAACAAATGTTTTAAAATTGTTTCTTTTTACATGCAACTGGGAAATAAGATACAGGTACTGGGGTATAGAAATCCATCTTGCCCTACTAGAAAGTTAGGAGGGTGAAGAGGGAGGGTATGAGAGAGAACAATTTGGGGGAAGGGGTATTCAGTAGGCTTGCTATTTTGGGGTGGGGGTAGGGGAATGACAGGGAGAGAAAAATTGTAACTCAAAATCTTGTGGAAACAAATGTTGAAAACTAAAAGTAAATAAATGAAAAATTAAAAAAAAAGTATCTGAGGTTGGATTTGAAATCAGGTCCTCCTGACTCCAGGGCCAGTGCTCCATTCACTGTGCCACCTAGTCATCCCCGTAACTCACATTGAAAATCTGATCTTGTAGCATCTTATGATTCATAACTGGAAGGGAACTTGGAGATCATCTGGTTCAACTGCCTCATTTTATATATGGGGTAACAGAGGCAGCAAGACATTACATGACTTACTCATAGTTAGATAGTTAATAATCAGCAGTCAGGATTCGAAACCAGGTCCACAGAATACAACTTCATTGTTTTTTGTTTGTTTGTTTGATTTGCTACACTGTGAAGGTTTCCATTATTGCAGTTATTCTGAGCTGAGGTGCTAGGACTCCCAGGAGTCCTAGGAAACATCATTAAAAAAGCCAAAAATTCCTACAAGTAACTATAGAAAAATATGTATGTACTTAGGATAGAAAGAACAATTTGTATACTTTAAAACACTTTGGAATGTTAGATTAGTTGTCATAAAATGATTTACATTTGGCATATGTACATTCATGATTAATGTTTCAACTTCAAATCATAGTTAAAATCTGCAAACTATGTCCTCATAAGTTGGACAAGTATTACTTGGAGGGGGGCATATTTTATTAATATAGGCATATTTCCAAGTGAGGAAACTTTCTCCTCCAATGCAGATAAGCTGCTTTTCTGTAAAGTTTATAGTTTTAGAGAGCTGTATGGATCACTAAGAGTTTTTAGTGATTTGCCCAGGGTCATACAGGCAATATGTGTCAAAGGCAATCTTTGAACTCAGATCTTCCTGTTGCTGAGATTGGCTCTCTAGTTACTTGAAGAATCTAGTCTTATATTTCCCTCAGTAAACTCCTTTTTATTCAATGATATTCTCCCTACATTTTCTGCTCAATAAAAATCACACTCCCATCTCCTCCTAATCACTCTATTCCTGAGCATTCTGACTAGCCAGCTGTGATACACAAACCTAATTTTGACTCATCACTCCCTCTCATCTATCCACCACTATCCTATCCACCAATGCCCTGCTCTAGATTTGCCTTCCCTTTCCACTGTGCATTCTGGAATGTCTGCCCCACAATTAATACATTTCCTTTCATCTTCAGTAGTATCTTCATCTGTAAAAGGATGGGGGTAGACTTGAGTGTCTCTAATGTTCCATCTACTTCTAACAGATGTTAGGGATCTCTAAGGTCTTTTTTAGTTCTATCATCCTATGATATATTTGATATTAATGATTACACAGGCTGTCCCCATGCTTGAAATACACTCTTTTCTTATATGTCTCTTTTCATTGCTAATTTCTTCAAAACTCAGCTCAAGTCCCAACCTCGCCCCCCCCACACACACACATGAAGGCTTTCTTGACTTGTGTAGCTGCTAGTGCCTTCCTTTTCCTGGAATTACCCTTTATTTACTCAGCATATATGCAGGGTGTCCTTAAATCTTAGTGTTGTTTTATGCTATCCAAACACAGAACTACATTAGGACTTTGGGGTCAACTTATATTTTTTATGCTTACATATGCAAAGGCTGTCTCCCCTGATTGAATGTAAATTCCTTGAAGTTAGGGATTATTTCATTTTTTTTTGTCATTGATTCTCTTATACCACAGTGTCTGGCCCATAGCAGGTGCTTAGTAAATGGTGATTGATTAAAGATTCTAGGTTTTTAGAAACTTAGAACATTCCATGTATTAATACTTTTTTCCTTGGTGACATGAGAGAGGGTTTATAAATTGATTGTGTATGAATCATCCTTCTTCAGTATTTCCACGATCTTTCAATCAACAACAAAAATCCTCACCTACTCCATGCCTCAAATCTGTTTCTTCCTCTATTTCTCTCCTCTGGCACATGCCTTAGATTACCACAACGGCTTCTTCCTAGGTCTTCCTAACTCCAGTCTCTACCCCTCTCTGATCCATACTTGTGGCAGACTAATCCTTCCTATAAGCACATCTGGTTATGCACTTACTCTACCTCAAAATCTCAGTAGTCCCCTATTTACTGAGAAAAATTTAAACTCTCCTGCTTGGCATGCAAGACCCTCCATAATCTGGCCCTACGTGATTTAACTGTATAACTATGGCTCCCAAAACACACTGTACTCTCAATTTCTCTATTCTTACTCATACTGTTCATAGAATCCCATAATCACATAAAATTACAGAATTTCTGAGTTGGAACTCTTCTAGACCAACCTGTCCCTAAAAAAGGATTCTCTCTACAATTAAACAAGAAAACAGATTTCTAGTCCCTACTCTTCTGCTGCCATGTTACCTGACCTTCAGCAACCTTTATCTTATTCTGTGAGCCTAAGTTTCCACTTCTATAAAATGAGTTAATGGGGCTCAGTGATAGTTAAAACTTTACAAGCTATACTATTCTGGGATTCACCAGACTGCCACCTCCTTTTGAAGCCTAGTAAAGACTCTGGAGGAAGCTCTGAAAAACCAGTCATCCAGTGTTGTTTATGTCTGTAATATCTTCCTTTCCTCTTATTACCTTTCTAACTCTAACTGATCCTTTTAGGAACTCCTCAATTCCACTTTATCCATGAATATTTATCTGATCCCAATCTCCACCCTCCCACCATGCAATTTCCTCTGGTAAGTAACTTTCCCCTCAGATTTGATCTGACACCTTATTTTTAAACTTAATAAACTGGGTAATATTGTCTTATATTTATTTGTGTTCATGTCTTATTCCACTAATTATTAATTTTTTGAGGATAAGAAATGGGTCTGACCTAATCTTTACATTTCTCCCAGTGTCCTGAGAGTGCCCTGCACAAGGTAGGCACTTAAATGTTACACTGTAGGCTCTTATATTGTACAGTTTCACAAATTGCTACAGCCAAAAGAGTTTACCCGATTTCCTGGTGACAAGCCCTTCTACTTATAGGCATTGAGGGCCTTGGACAAAGTGAGAAATGTACCAATGGGCGTGTTCTTGAAACCTTTCCAGATTGGGAGGACATATAAGAGCATGCCTTCTGCTGGCCTAACATTGGAAAACTGTGAGGATTTCTTCCAGTCTTCTAGACATCAAAAGGAAGATAATGGTCCCAGTGAGTCCCAGAATAGTAGACCAGGGAAAGGTTTTAAACATCACTGAGTACTGCTAACTCATATTGCAGACATGGAAACTTAGACTCACAGAAAAAAAAGATGCAGACTGATGGTCAGGCAACATGGTGATAAAAAGAGTAAGAACTGGAAACCTGATTTCCTGTTCATCTGTCTCTTTTTGGGATCTTGTCTTTGACTTACTTCTTGTCATTTCTTTGATTTAATATGCATATGTACAAAAATATATGTGTGCTTATATACATATATGTACACATATATGTTTGTATATATGTGCATATGTGTATGTGTCTGCATGTATATGGACATATAGCACAGTATCAGTATAGTATTCTACCCCCACCTCACCCCAACCCCAATCACTGCCTTGTCATGGTGCAAGGGCTTGTGTGGCTCAATGAAACTATGAGCTATGATTTTGTAGGGTTACCCAAGATAGATCATAGTGGAGAATTCTGATAAAAGGTGATACACTGGAGAAAGAAATGGCAAACCACTCCATTATCTTTGCTGAAAAAATTCCATGGAGATTAATAAAATGATAAAAAGAGATGACATTGAAAGATTAGCCCCTCAGATCAGGAAGTGTCCAATACACTAATGGAGAAGAGCAGAGGGCAACTACAAATAGCTCCAGTACTGATGTAATAATTGAGCCAGAGCTGAAAGAAAGCTCGGCTGTGGATGCCTTTGATAATGAAAAGAGAGTCCAATATTGCATAGAACTTGGGATGGAAGATCTATGAACCAAGGTAAGCTGAGTATGGTCAAATAAGAGACAGAAAGACTAAACATCAAGATCTTAGGTATCAGTGAACTTAAATGGATAAGAAGGGGTGGATTTAATTCAAGTGATAACTACATATAGTACTGTGAGCAAGAATCCCTCAGAAGAAATGGAGTAGCTCTCATAGTAAAAAGGTGAGAAAAGCAGTCATGGAGTATAATCTCAAAAGTGAGAAAATGATATATGTTAGAATTCAAAGCAAACAATTCAACATCATTGTAATATATATATAAGTCCATGCTCAAACCACTGATGCTGAAAAGGGCAAAGTTGTTCAATTCTCTGAAAACCTACAACATTTTCTAGAAATAACACCCCCCAATACACCACATTCATTATAGGGTATCAGAATGCTAAAGTAGGAAATCAAAAGATTATTGGAATAACAGGAAAGTTTGGCCTTGGATCACAAAAGGGTAGAGACTGATGGGCTTTTGGCAAGATAGCTCATCAGTCATAGCAAACACTATTTTTCAACAACCCAAAAGGTGACTCTACACGTAAATATTACCAGATATTTAGAATCAAAATCAGACTGATTAGGTCCTTTGCAACTAAAGGTGGAGAAGTTCTATAGAGTCAGTCAAAACAAAACCTGGAGTTGACTATAGCTCAGACCATGAGCTTCTTATTGTAAAATTCAGACTTAAACTGAAGAAAGTAGAAAAATCTTCAGACCATGTAAGTTTGACCTAAATAACATCTGTTATGAATATGCAGTGGAGGTGACAAATAGATCTAAGGGAGGTTTACAATATTGTAGAGGAGGAAGTGACAAAAAAAATTCATATAAAAAGAAGGGCAAGAAAGAAAAATAACTGTCTGATGAGACTTTAAAACAAGCTGAGGAAAGAAGGAAAGGGAAAGGGAAAAGAGAAAGGAAAAGATACAACTAACTGAGTGCAGAATTCCAGAGAATAGCAAGGAGAGGTGAGGTTTCCTTAAATGAGCAGTACAAATATATAGACAAAAAGAATAGAATTGGAAATACAAGATATATCTTCAAGAAAATTAGAGATATCATTTGACTATATATAAGCTGGAAAATGACTCATATTCTTATAGATTTGACAAAGTTCTTTATATATTGAGATATGTCTTTTATCTGAAAAACTGTCTATAATTTCTCCCCCCTCCAATTTTCTACCACTCCTCTGATCTTGGCTACGTTTGTTTTATTTGTATAAAACCTTTTTAATTTAATGCAATCAAAATTATCCATTTTACACCTCATATTTCTCCCTTGTTTATTCATAAATTGTTCACCTACCCACAAGTCTGATAGGTAATATGCTCCATATTCTTCAAATTTCTTGTAATATCTCTCTTTATATCTAGGTTATGTATCTATTTTGACCTTATCTTGATAAATGGTATAAGATTTTGGTTTATTCTCAATTTCTGCCAGAGTACTATATCAAGGGAACATTTCATGCAAAAAAAAATGACAAAATAAAAGACAAAAATCATAGGAATTTAACAGAAGCAGAAGAGATTAAGAAGAAGGGCAAGAATACATAAAAGTATAAAAGAAAGACGTTAACCTCACTGATAACTAGGATGGTGAGGTTACTGATCCCCTTAGGAAGCATTGCTAACTGTAAGACAAGTGGAAGTGATGAAATTCCAGCTTAGCTCTGTAAAACCCTAAAAGATGATGCTGTTAAAGTGCTGCACTCAATATGCCAACAAATTTGGAAAATACAACAGCAGCCAATGGATTAGAAAAGATCAATTTATGAACGAATCCTAAAGAAGTATAATGCCAAGGAGTGTTCAAATTACCAAACAACTGTACTCACTTCACACACCCCAAGGTTATGCTTAGATTCTGCAATTCAAGCCTCAGTAACATGTGAACTAAGAACTAACAATATCGCAGGCTGGTTTTTGAAGTCGCAAAGGAACTAGAGACCAAATTATCAACATTTGATGGATTTGGAGAAAGCAAGGGAGTTTCAGAAAAAAATATATATTTTTGCTTCATTGACTGAACTAAAGCCTTTGACTGTGGGATTACAATAAAATGTAGCAAGTCCTCAAAGAGTTGGGAGTAGCAGATCATCTTGTCTCCTGAGGAAGCTGTATGTGGGTCAAGAAGCAACAGTTAGGACTGAGCATGGAACAACTGATTGGTTTAAGATTGGGAAAGAAGTATGACAAGGTTGTATTTGTCACTTTACTTGTTTAATTTATATGCACAGTACATCATGTAAAATGCCAGGCTGGATGCAAAGGTTACAATTAAAGTTCCTAGGAGAAATATCAGAAATTCAAGATATGTGGATGAAACTACTCTAATGGCAGAAAGTGAAGAGGAATTAAGAAGTCTCTTGATGAGAGTGAAAGAGGAGAATATAAAAGCTGGCTTAAAACTTAACATAAAAAAAGCTATAATCTTGGCAACTGGTTCCATCACTTCCTGGCAAATAGAGGGAGAAAAAAATGGAAGCAGTGTCAAATTTTATATTCTTGGGCTCAAAGTTCACTGCAGAGAGTAACTACAGCCATGAAATTAAAAGACACTTACTCCTTGGAAAGAAAGCTATGGCAAATTTGGACAGCATACTAAAAAGCAGAGATATTACTTTGCCAACAAAGGTCTGTATAATTAAAGCTATGGTTTTTCCAGTAGCAGTATATGGTGGTGAAAATTGAGTGTTGTAGATACAAGGCTTTCGAATTGTGGTGCTGGAGAAGGCTTTTCAAAGTCCTTTGGACAATAAGGAGGTCAGATCAGCCAATATTTAAAGAAACTAATTCAGGCTATTCACTAGAAGGTCAAATACTAAAGTCGAAGCTTAAATACTTTGGCCACATAGTGAAAAGATGGTACTTACTGGAAAAGACTCTGATATTGAGAAAATTTGAAGACAAAAGGAAAAGAGGATGGCAGAGGAAGAGATGGATAGATAGTGTCATGGAAACAGCAAAGATGAACTGGGACAGACTTTGAGAGATAGTGGAGGATAGAAGAGTCGGGTGTTCTATGGTACATGGGGTCACAAAGAGTCATACACAAGTAAATAACAAACAACAACAAATGGTGTAGTATAGGTATTACATAATATTGGCATAGCATAGTACAGTACAGCACAGTATAGTATAGTATAGTATGGTATGGTATGGTATAGTACAGTATGGTATGGCATAGTATAGTACAGCATAGTGTAGTAGAGTATGGTATAGTATGGTATAATATAGTAAGGCAACTAGATGGCTCAGTAGATAGAGAGCTGAATATGGAATTGGGAAGACCTGAGTTAACATCTTGCCTCAGAAACATACTAGAAGTGTGACCCTGAATAAGTCACTTAACCTGTCTGTCTCATCCTCCTCATCTTTAAAAACAGGTATAATAAGGACACCTACCTCCCAGGAGGATTGTAGTGAGGAAAAAATGAGATAATATTTGTAAAGTGCTTTGCAAGCCTTAACTCACAATACAAATAATAACTTTTACTAGTGTTAATACATATTGCAATATATTAAGTATATAAAAACGTGTTCATTCATATATGCAAACCTAAAATAAATGTATACATAACATATATATATATATATACACATATATGTATATGTACATATTCCCCTTTTTATTTGGGAAAGTCCAAAACACATTCAACTTGAAGCATTTTTCCTTCACTCTCACCACTAAGATATTGGTTTTTTGGAAATCATTTGCCTTTCAAGGAAATAATCCCCCTGATTTCCTATTCATTTGCACTTGATCCATCTGAAGAGCTCTGTTGCAAGAGCTACTCCATATCCCCCAATCCCTGCTAGAAGGAACATCCCCAGCCAGCCGGCATTACTGAGGCCCCTATGCCCTGTGTCCTGTACCCTTGCCCTGGGACAGGGGGACATCCGAGGTCAACACTGGTGACCTCCAGAAAAGCTGATCTGGGTAATGTGGAGGTCATAATAATTATGATAATTATTCTTTACACTTATACTATATTATAAGATAATATGTTTTACAATTTACAAGAGATTTTTACAATCCACAAAGCTTTTTACAGCTTATGAAGGGCTTTAGGGAATGATTAACTTGCAAAGAGCATGCCCATTTACAAGGTACTTCACAAATGATGAAGTATTGCAGCATCTTCTGAGTACTTTATAGTTTTTAAAGAGCTGTGTAATTTACAAAGAGGGATGTAGGTATGTAAGGAATTATTATCCCCATCCTACAGATGAGGAAACTGTTTCAAGAATGCAAAGTAGGGGAAGCCAGATGGCTCAGCAAATAAGACCACCTGCCCCAGTGTTGGGATGACCTGGGGATCGAATCCGGGCTCAGATACTTAGCACCACACCCAGAAATAACTGGCTGTGTAACCTTGCGCAAGTTACTTAACCCCAATTGCTTTAAAAAAAAAAAGAATGCAAAGTAATTTCCCAAACACCACAAAGCTATCAAATGATGAAGCTAGTTTTTAATCCCATCTTCTAATGCTGAGTTCAGTGATTTTTTCCTCTATTTTATATATATATATATATGTGTGTGTGTGTGTGTGTGTATATATATATATATATATATATATATATATATATATATTTAAGATAACAGATTAGAAGAAGGGGAACAAACATTTGTCAAGTGCCTAAGCTGTGCCAGTATTTGTGCTAAGGACTTTACAAATATTATCTGATTTGATCCTCATAAGAACTCTGCAAGGTAGGTGCTATTCCCATTTTACAGTTTAGGAAACTGAGGTAAACAGAGGTTAAGTGACTTGCTCAAAGTCACAGAGTTACTACATGTCTGAGGCCACATTTGAATTCAGGTCTCCCTGACTCCAAGGCCCAATACTCTATCAAGTGTGCCATCCAGCAGCCTTAAGAAAATGAACATCTCTCAGACCCACCCCATATATTTTCATATCACCCAGTAGGATCATCATCTCTGTAGAGCTGAAAAGGAGGACAGAGACCATCTAGTCTAATCGTCATGTTTTACAGGTAAGGAAACCAATGAGGGACAGAAGGACTAAATGATTTGCTAAAGTCACCCAGGTAGCAGGTGTCTTTGAATGATACCACAGCCAATGCTCTTGTATCCTTCTCTTCCAAAAAGCTAAGCTAAGGAGCTAAGGGAGTGCTGAAGCTCGGGTTATCATTAATGGAGAAGGAGTAAGGGCAAGAAAAGGAGTGGTGTCTAAAACTCTTCCATGCTACAAAGTCTGCTGCTAGAAATAGTCTTCAGGGCCTTGGGTGTCTCCTTGGCTCAGATATCTCCTGACAGCTAAGTTGTGCAATGAATAGAGAGCTAGGCCTGGAGCCAGGAAAACTCTTCCTGAGTTCAAATCTGTCCTTAGACATTCACTAGCTGTGTGACTCTGGGCAAGTCACTTAACTCTGTTTACCTCCGTTCCTCATCTATAAAATGAACTGAAGAAGGAAATGGCAGCCCACTCCTGTATCTTTGCCAAGAAAACTGCAAATGGGATTATGAAGAGCCAGACACGATTGAAATAACTGAAAGGCTTTTCAACTTTGTTTTGGAGTCTCTAGCATGAAACTGCTTTGTTTTTGAAGGCCCTGCCATTTTTTTATTCTAGACATTTATAACCGAAAGCATGGTCTGGAGGAAAGATTTGGAATATGAAGACCTTGGTTTGAAATTGAACTATGTCACTTAACTCAAACAAGCCACTTTCTCTTTCTAGTCATCAATGTCCTCATCTGTAAAATGAGGGGGGTATAAGAACTTCAGTAGCTTCTTCACTCACGGTAAGTTTGGAAGCCCCAGGAAAGCTTCCCAGAACTTCCCTGGCTCTATGGTCATGGCCAGTTGGAGACCAGGAGTCTCCCTTCTCCAAATCCCCAGTCCCCAGCTAGCATGAATCAGAACCAGGGCCAGGCTTCTTGCTACCTCCTGCAAATGCCTGGCCCTGCTCAACCCAGAGAATAAGACTATAAAAACCCACCAGCTTTTGTTGATTTTATTGTTCTCTTTCTACCAGGTGCCAGCAAACCTGACCTATTTCCATCATCTCTTATCCACTCTTCTTATTGTGAGCATTCCCCTCAATAAATCTGGCTTGCTCTGCTTTTCCTCTGCAGATCTTACCTTCTTTTGCTTCCTTGTATCATACCTTGGGATTCCAAACCTTACTCAACCTATATTAAGACAAGGAGTTAGACAATGTGACCTCTAACATTCCTTCGGTCTCTAAGATCCTATGGTGCCTCTTGTACATTTAATAGCAGATAACCATACAGGACTTTAAGACTCCAAAATTCATCTTTCTTTCTGCCCTGCCACTGGCTCCCTTCAGACTGAAACACCAACTATTTCCAGAGCAAAGACTGCATCTCTCTCCCTGTGGAAGCCACCCATTCAGGTTTGGATCTTACTCTGGCACCAGCATGATTGGTGATTGAGTGAATGCAAGTCTACCTAAATGATTAGCAGGTCCCAGATGTCATGTTTCATGTCTCCCCACTCAAGACACCAAACTCAAGACATCTTGCCACCCACTGCTTTGTTGCATGTGGGAACTGATACTCATTTACCAGACTGTCTGTAGGAAGGAGGAGAGTGGGTGAAGTAAGTACAGTTATCCCATCCACACCATGTTTTTCCCCATTGTGGTTTAAATACATTGTGGGTTGGCATAAGAAATTAAAGGGGAATTTGGGGAGAGTTTTGTGGAAGCCACAGACAACACATGAAGGCTAGCAGATGATAACACAGAAAAAATTTAGGAACTCAGAAATGCATAAGATATATATTATATATTATAAGCCATGACCAAGTACTTAACCCGAATCTTATAATTAGGTACTGTAAACATCCCATAAAAGAAAAAGAAGAAAAAAATTCAGACTTCTTCTCTAGTATAAAGGGAAGGTCAAAATTTTATGTAGATTTTCCAGATTGCAGGGGTGCAATTCCTCTAAATCCCTCCTACGATGTGGAAGAGGTAACTGTATCCAGTTGTGGTATAAACTTGTGAGGAATAGGAGGAATTGGTAGTGCTGACACTCAGTGTGAAGAAGTACTTGCTCCTATTGATTAACTAACTTCTCAATGGGTGGGGGAGGGACTGAAGAGATGAAGAGATTTTGGAATTCAAAATTTTAAAAAATGAGTACTTAAAAAATTAAGAATTTTTTTTTGGAAGAGGAGCTTTCTCCTTTCATGTTTCTGTTGTGTGGGTGGTGGTCTGGGGTCATGAGTTGTCCCTTCCCAGATTGTAGACAGAGCCCAGAAGATCTAGAGAAGGAAAAATGACGAAACTGTGATCCAGCTACAGCCAAGAGCCACCTTTTTGGTTACACCTGGCAAGCACATTCCCATATGAATGAGAAGAGGGGCCCAATGTAGGGTTTTAGAATATGATGAGGAGAAGCTGACATATGCCAGACCAACCTCTTTTTCTAGTAGGGAAAACACACACACACACACTCCCTCACACACCCCAGAACTAACTGCTGCTATCAAGATTAGTTGGTACAATTTCTAGAGAATAAAAAAGTCCATTTCCCCAAACCATTGTCCTCTTTCTCCTTGCTTCCCCAAATCCATTTTCCACAGGACAAAACATTTTTAGTCAACACTTAAGATCAAGTTGAATTTCAAATTCTTGTGAAAGAGGTAAACCAAGACTTTTTCTCCCCCCATTTTACTTTAATCTCAGATATTTTCCTTAAAATTGAGTTGAGGGCATGAGGGACAAATGCAGGGAAAGAAAGTCAAAGTTAGATGGGACCTTAAAATAAAAGATCTATTGAATATGAGAGCCAGAAGTATTCAGAGACTCAGAGGCTTGTAGGCTGAGAGCTAGAAGAGACTATCCATTTCATTCACTTCATTTTCCATATGGGGAAGCTCTCTAAAAGTCCTGTGGCAACAGGTAAGTGTTGAAGCAGCAAATGCAGATACACTGAGAGCTGTAGCACAATCCTGCACACAGGAGACCCAGGTCACAGAGTTGCTTTTCATTGGAAGCAGCAGAGGGATTTAGCAGCCCCCAGGTGTCTGAGCAGCCCTTTAAGGATCACATTGCTTACCTCCTGGTAGGAGAAAGGGTCTAGAAAAAGTCCCCTACAAATTGTCTACTTACCCAATCCTGGCCTGATTACCACAGCATGTGGGGAATCCCACCCTGTGGTTGAAACACATGCAAAAAAAAATGTACAAAAACATCTGCAAAGATGATTCCATTCACCATCAGCACAAATTCCAGTAGACCTGAAAGACAAACAGTTCTTGCTGCAAGAGAATTCAGCAGATATCACATCCAAATAGCAACCCTGACTGAAACAAAGCTGGCAAACGAAGGTCAGCTTACTGAAGTTGGAGCTGGACATGTATTTTTTTGGAGTGAACACAGTGAAGGGGGGCACCGGGTAGCCGGCTTAGGTTTTACAATCCAAACGAATCTAGTTAACAAGCTTGTATTTCTGATAAAAGGAGTAAGCAACAGGCTCATGACAATGTAATTGTCACTTGCAGGAAAACATCATTCCAACATCATCAGTGCCCATGATGAACCCTGATGAGTTTAAAGAAAAATTTTATGACGTCTTGGAGACCTTTATCATCAATGTGTCAAAAGAGAGCAAGCTTATAATTCTGGGTGACTTTAATGCTAGAGTAGGTTCAGACTACCAGACTTGGCAGGGAGTCCTAGGGAAGAATGGAGTTGGAAACATCAACAGTAATGGTCACCTTCTACTGAAGACTTGTGTATCTCATGATCTTCTCATCACCAACACTGTCTTCCATTAACCTAAATGCGATAAAACTTCATGGAAGGACACTCGTAGTGAACTTTGGCATTTAATAGACTTTGTGATCATAAGGAGAAGAAACAGACAGGACATGGTAGGTATGAAGGCAATGTGAGGTGAGAGTGCTGGACTGATCATAGACTTATCCTCTCCAAGCTAAATATTTGCATTCAACAAAAGTGGTGTCCCCCAGGCAAAATGACTACCAGAAGAAATTAATGTCAATAAATTAGAGCTCTTCCCTGAGCAGGAACGGTTTGATGCTAACTTGGAGGGAAAGTTGAGCCAACACACAACTGGCAACAGTGGAGCAGAAAACAAGTGGCCAGTTTTTAGAGATTTGGTGTATAGAACTGCATTTGCTCACCTGAGAGAACACTCACTAATACCAAAACTGGTCTGATGAAAATGATGGGGAAATTCAGAAGTTGCTAAAAGATAAACAAGAATTCCACTGCGTTTATAAGTAAGATAGTTTATTCCTCTCTAAGAAGGCAGCGTTTAATTCTATCAAAAGTAAAGTACAAACAAAGCTTATAGAGACGCAGAATTCTTGGTTTAGTAAGAAGGCAGATGAAATTCAGTTTTATGCTGATAGTAACCATCCAAAGTGCTTTTATGATGCCCTCAGGGCTATTTATGGGCCAAAGATCTATGGTGCCTCTCAACTACTCAGTGTTGACAGAGTCACATTGATTAGTGATAAGGACATGATTCTAGAGAGATGGGCTGAACACTTCCACAATGTTCTCAATAGACCATCATCAATCAATGCTGAGGCCATTTACTATTTACTTCAGGTTGAAGTCAATCCCTCCCTAGCTGAAATTCCAACTGAAGAACAGGTTTTGAATGCCATTAGACTCCTTTCATGTGGCAAAGCAACTAGTGCTTATTGTATTCCAGCTGAGATTTACAAGGTAGGGGGTCCATTGCTCATATAAAAGTTGGCTGAAAATCACTGTGTTACATGGAAAGAGGAGGTTATCTCCCAGCAGTTTGAGGATGCTTCCATTGTCCATCTCTATAAAGTTAAAGGAAATAGATTGTCCTGTGACAGTCACAGAGGGGTCTCCCTCTTAGTTATTGTTGGCAATATTCTTGCCAAAGTTCCCCTTAATAAGATGATCCTTCACTTGGAAGAGAGCCAGTATGGCTCCAGAAAAAGCTAAGGAATGGTTAATATGGTGTTTGCTGCCCAACAATTCCAGGAGAAGTGCCAGCAGGAGAGCAGAGGTCTGTAAACAATGTTTGTAGATCTTACCAAAGCCTTTGATATTGTCAGTTGTGAGGTCTTATGGAAAATATTGTCAAAATTTGGTTGCCCAGAGAAGTTCATCAGCATTGTTCGTCAGTTTTGTGACAGCATGTTTGCCCGGGTTCTAGATAATGGACAATGCTCTCGTGCTTTCCCAGTCACCAATGGAGTGAAACAAGACTGTGTGCTTGCTCCCATGCTTTTTAGCGTGATGTTTTCAGCCATGTTGTCAAATGTTTTCAATGAGGATCAACATAGCATCAAGGTCAGCTGCTGCACTGATGGTAAACTCTTCACCTTGAAAAGGCCAAGCCAAGACTAAAATGGAGGGAGTCATTGGTTCATGATTTTCTGTTTGCAGATGATTGTGCACTCAATGCAGCCTCTGCAGCTGAAATGCAACAAAGTATAGATCAATTCTCTGTTGCTTGTGCTAATTTTGGCCTAACAATTAAAACCAAGAAAACACAGATGCTCCATCATTCACTACCCCACCATCCATACATGGAAACATTGGTCGCAGCAAATGGAGAAGTTTTGAATCCTGCGGATAAGTTCACTTTCCTTGGTAGTCTACTTTCCAGTGATGTACACATTGATAATGAGGTTGATGCATGCATTGCCAGAGCTAACTCAGTGTTTGGGAGGCCCCTAAAGAAAGTATGTGAAAGAAAAGATTCGACTGACAACCAAACTGAAGGTCTACAGGGTCATTGTGCTTACCTCATTGTTGTAGTATACCTGTGAGACCTGAACAGTATACCAACGCCATGCCAGGAAACTGAATTGCTTCCATTTGAATTGTCTTAGGAAGATTCTAAGATCAGCTGGTAGGATGAGGCACCAGACACTGAGGTCCTAAAAGCCCACTCATACTAAATTGCCAAGCATTCAAACTCTGTTTCAGAGAAAACAACTCCATTGGACTGGCCATGTTGTTTAAATGCAAAACGTACACTTGCCAAGACTATTTTATGGAGAACTCACACAGGAGAAGCACTCACTTGGTTTTCAGAAGAAGAGATATAAGAACACCCTTAACATCTCTCTTAAGAACTTTGGAATTGATTGTGTGGCATGGGAAACACTGGCACAGGACTGCTCAGCATGGAGTGCCCACATCAGAGAAGGTGCTGTGCTCTATGAACAAAGCCAAATTGAAACAGTTCAAAGCAAACATGAGATTTGCAAATTTAGAGAATTCACCCAAATGTTCACATTGACTATTTGTGCCCAAATGGTGGTAGAGCGTCCTGAACTCATATTGGTATGATCAACCACAGTCAAACATGATGTCATTTTGGTACTCTTGAAGAATGAATGACAACAACCAACAACCTCAACAAGGTTAAATGATTTTCCCAAGGTCACACAGGTAGAAGAACATGGATTTGAACTACTCATCTTATTATGCAAATAGAGAAAATGAGGTCCAGAAAAAGTGAATAAAATCAAGAAAAGGAAACAAAAGAAAGCAGGGTCAAGTAGAGAGGTAATAGAAAAACCAGTACTAGAACCTGGGTTACTTATTTTTAGTTGAGATTCTTGCTACCTGCATGAGTTGTTTAAACCCAACTCTAGTGAAGGGGGTTTATGGAACTCCCATCCCAAGGTATCTGCTTCCCTAATTTCTGAGTGCCTCACATGGCCAAGTCTATTAAGCTGGCTCTAGAACCTCCTCATTTTACTCTCCTACCATCTTCCCACTAGCTAACTTGCCACTGCATATATACCTTCTGAGAATTCCCTTTTTTCCCGTTTTTAAACCAGAATCAACCCCGCCACTTCCATCTTTGATAGTATCCTCTATTCCACCCATTCTGCTTAATTCTTTTTTCTAGGCTATCCACTTCTTCCTCCCCCACCCCCACCGCCATGTGCTTTTCTGTTATTGCCCTTTAGGTGACATACAGCTTTAATTTAATAGTAATTTAATAATCAGAGACCATGGTGTTCCATTACTCACTACCATACAACTTCATTAAATGGATATTAATGTTAGAAAGATGGTTCTTTTTCTTTTCTAGGAAAAGCTCAAGATGATTAACAAATTTCTAAAAGCAATGTAGCTTGTTCTCCTCCCATTCAACTCCTGGTTCCATTCATTGTTCATTGCTGTTCTTTCCTAAAAAATATATATGTACTGATAAACCAGCTCAACTGGTTGTCTGTCCAGATACATAGCCTCCTCTTTTGGATTCAGAACATTGAATTTATGGGTATAGGAAAACTCCCAGTGAGGAAATTCTTTCTACCAATGCAGATCAGCTATTATCCTGAAATTTAGTTAGAGAGAATTGTCTGGAGGCTCTGAGAAGTCTGCTACTATCAATCCACTGTCAGAAATGAAACAAGCTGGTCTTCTAGACTCAGAGGGCCAGTTCTGTATTCCTTTCCCTACACTGTCTGTTTTATATCATAGGACATAGGAAAGTCAGCAATGTGTCTATATTCTGTTCCTTCAACCAATCTGTATGCTATGACCTCCATGCTAAAGCTATATGTATCTTTGGGAGCTGGGGCCAGGAACCTGGAAGAGGAGAACCTGGAAGAGGGGAACCATGGTTTAGAGGAGCAGGACATGAAGAAAAGAAAGAGTCAGATTTTCAAGTTTGTATGTTTAAAAAATTAAAGAACATTGCCAATACACATCTTTCGGAGGAGAAAAAAAATGTTAGATTAACATTTAAGGGACTGAACAGTCACACGGGCATTTAACCACTAAGCGTATTGGTTACTCTAGGATTTCCAAGTAATCTTTTCATAATAAAATGATTTATTCTTTGCTTCTAAAGTGATTCAGTTGATATACTGGGTTTGAAAACAGAGAACCTGGGTTTGAATCCTGAGTTTGTTACTGTGTGACATTGGACAAGTTACTTACCCTCTCTGACACTTGGTTTATTCATCTATAAAATAGAGATAATAAGACTTGCTCTACCTAGCACACAGAGTTTTTGTGAAGATCAAATAACAGGATCATGTGAAGCATTTTCCAGACTATTAAACACCACAAAAATGTCAGTTTTTACTAGCATTGTTTTTCTAGAGCTGTCAGAAATCATGTGTTAAAACTAGAAGGAAACTCTGAGGTCAGCTTGTTCAACAACGCCATGCTACAGTTGAGGAAACTGAAGTCTAGAGAGGTTACATAACTTGCCCAAGGTCATACTGGTCATAAGTAAAAGAGCAGGATTTGAATTTAGATTATCTAATTACAAAGCTATCATTCTCCTCTCACCCATGCACCCCCTTACAGATTCCCTTGGTTTCCAAGGCAGTCATTTTTCAGATCTGTTTTTCTGCTAGACCAGAGATAGCTCCTTTGTCCAACATCCTCCCTGCCCACCTACCTGTAGAGTTTCATTGTGTCAGGAAGACATTCTTTGTATTAAGTGAATGATGGTTGCTCTCTGTCTTATGGTCCTGAGTTTCTGTCCAGGCCCTTTCATAATGACAGATTTGAGTTTTAGGATCCAAGTGCTCATTTTTGGTTGCATCTTTTCCATTTTTGGTTCCTTTGCTTTCTGAAAATGCAGAATCCCTCTCATCCCCTCTCTCCCAGAAGTCATACATGCATTGCCAGCAAGATTGATTCACTCTTAGGTTATTAAACTGAGTATGTAGGGCTGCCACATGTTTGAGTCAGAGTTAAAGTAAATTTTTTTCGAGAGTGTGAGGTGTAATTTGCAGCTGGAGCTAAGGAATTTTAGCTAAATGTGTGGGTTTCATTATGGGCACATAACTTTATTGAGGGCACAGGTTTGGTAAAAGTTTGGATGGTTCAGTTCTGACTGGACTGAAGAGTAAAAGTACATTTGGGACTTGATTGATTGCTCTGGAAAACCCAGAAGATCAGACTAGTAACAAAGTTACTGAACATGGAGAAAGTAGTTTCTTAAGATTAAGCTGGCATTTTGGAGAGGAGAAATAGAGGAGACAGGAATAAGTTTTAGGGTGATGTGGCAATAATCTAGGCCAGAGATAATAAGGGCCTGAATTAGATTAACTGTAGCAAAAAGTGCAGAGGGGGACAGATCTGAGAGACTGCAGAGATGAAATCAATGGGCTTTAGTGATACTGGTCATGAGGGCCAAGAAAGCATAAAGAATAAAATTCTCTGAACCTAAGTCCTGGGAAGATGGGGATTCTAGACTAGTAGGGGAAGAAGTGAAACATCAGTATTGTGGGCTATTAAGAGGGTTGGTGTGGTGCCTTGTACATTTCTTTCCTTGATCCAAACCTATGAATTCATTTGTGTGAGAATATTCCTAGTATGAAAATTAACTCCCCTGATGCAAATAAATAACTCACATATAATTTATAGTCTTAGAATTTTTCCTAGAATCACTGAAAAGTTAAGTGACTTGTCCATGGTCACAAAACTGACATATTTCTAAGGTAGGATTTAAGCTCATGTTTTCTTGGCTCTGAAGTTGACTTCTATCTTCTGCTTTGTACATGACAGTCACATAATGTGTGTATGTATATATATATATATATGTTTGTGTGTATGTGTATATATATATATGTGTGTATGCATGTATATATGTGTGCATATGTATGCATGTGTAATGCCAAGCAAAGGCAACTTCCAAGGTTTGGAACACTAGCATAGTAACTCTCCATTTATTCTGTGACAAATTAAGGTAAAACATTCACAGAACAGAGAAAATCAAAATACAGTGTAACTCAGTCATTTAGCAAGTTCTCAATTCAATCACAAAATATAGAGTCAAAGTATCCCACTCCTGGCTAGTACATTCGTTTAGTCAGTCACAAAGTCTCTCTTTTCAAATGGAGATTATTTTCCAATCATAAACAAAGTACATTCATTTGCTCAGTCACAGAGCACAAAAAGTCAAAAGTTTCCCACCCCTGGATCACAACTGAATTACAATAATCATCAGTTAATGCCAAGCACCTTCTCAAAAGGGGCAGTAGAGAGCACAAGGGCCGTCTATGCCTAAGCTACAACAAGGTTAAGATATCATCACAGCATTTAATACCCAAAGAGAGGTCTTTTCTTCATCTTGATGTAAGGCAAGTTCTCAGCAATCTTTGTTCCTGGGGAGACAAAGTTTAACAAAACCATAATATACATTGCCAGTATCCTCATCAATTCACTCTGCCTGCAAAACAGTCTCAGGACCCCGGAACTAACAGCAAGGTTCCAGGACCTCTACAACAACAGCACTGTTATTTACCAGCAGATGAATGTGGCAAAACAATATCAAAACAGACAGAAAAAATACCGGCATCACAATTATGTCTCCTCAGTTCTAGGTAGCTCTGGATGGCAGCTCTCAACAGTCCTGGGCAGCCCCAACTGACCCTTTGCAGTCCGGGTGGCTTTGGCTGGTAGTTCTCTCTCTCTTCCAGCAATTCTGGCCCTAGAAATTCTCTTCTCTCTCTGCCTCCATGCTGCTGCTGCTCCCCAAAAGTTCTTCTGTCTCCCTCTGCTTGGGCCTCTCTCTAAATTCACAACACCAGCTCCTGCCAGTTCAGCCCTCTCTCTTCACGTCAACAAATCCATCCCACAAGTGGGATTCACAAGCTCTGGGTTTCAACACTCAACCCCAAAACCAAGGCAATACAGGGGGAATCTTTAAATTCCATTACCATTATTGCATGAATATATGTGTATGTATATATGTGTATACACAGGCCTAGGTATATGTATATATCATATATACATATATGTATATATGTATGGGCATGTATATGTATGTACATATGTGTGTATGTATATTAGATAGATAGATAGATGGATAGATAGATAGATAGATAGATGGATAGATGGATGGATGGATGGATGGATGGATGGATGGATGGATGAAGTAGAGTTGACAAGGGGAAGATCAGTTTCAGAACGTGATGAAGGAAATAAATGGAATCTTTTAAGGAGGGACAATTTGGCTATACAGAAAGACCATTAGATTTGATTCAAGCTGTGTCTGTTAAAAATTCATATGTTATTGTGGTTTGGCCATTTCAGTCATGTCTCATTCTTCATGCCCCTGTTTGGGATTTTCTTGGCAGATATTGGAGTGGTTTGACATTTCCTTCTTCAGCTCATTTTACAGAGGAGAAAACTGAGGCAAACAGGGTAAAGTGACTTGCAGAGGTCATACAGCTAGTGTCTGAGGCCATATTTTAATTCAGGAAGATGAGTCTTCTCCATTCCAGGACTAGCACTCTATTCTTAGTGAAAATTAACTGTCCCCTAAAAAATCATATAGCATCATAACATCTATTGGGCCCTCACTGTAGCAAAACTATTCTTTCACATTTCCCAAAGCAATTCTTTACTCCACTCACCACAGGAGCTATTTCAAACCTTTTATCTCTCCTCAAGTATTCCATGGCACCCTTCTCCCCTCACCTTCTTAGATGAGGACTTTGCCTTATACTTCCCCCCCCCCAAAATAAAGTAAGTTCCTTCACTGAAAGCTCCCCTGTAATGTAATACCAAGGAAAGGCAACTTCCCAAGGTTCAGAATACCAGCATAGGTGCTCTCCATTTTATTCAGTGACAAATTAAGAACAGAGAAGATCAAAATATGACATCATTCAAAATACAATTGAATCTACCCCAGAGTTACATCAAGTTTAAGCACAGCACTTAATACCCAAATGGAGGTCTTTTCTTCATCTTGACACGAGGCAAGTTCTCAGCAATCTGAGTTCCTGGGGAGATAAGGCTTAGGAAGGCCACAAGATACATTGCCAGTCTCTTCATTAATTCATCCTCTGTCTGCAGAACAATCCTAGAACACCTGAAAACATTAGCAAAACCCTCTCCCAGGATTTCTGTAAACATACAACAAGAAAATCCTTCTTCAGGGCTTCTGAACCAACAGAAAGGTTCCCAGACCCCTGCAACAACAGCACTGTCCTTCACCAGTGGACAGTATTCACTCTCTGTCTGCAGGACAGTCTCAGGAGCTCTTAACCAACAGCCAGGTTCCAGAAAAAGTTGCACAACAGGACTATCTTTCACCAGTGGACAAATCTGGCAAAACAACATCAAAACAGACAGACAAAGTACCAGCAAAACAGCCATGTCTCCTCAGTCCTCGGCAGCTCTGGGTGGCAGGTCTCAAAAGTCCAGGGCAATTCAAAGTGGCCCTCAGCAATCCTCTCAGTTTCTCTCTGCCTCCACGAGGGTGCTGCTTTAAAAAAGTTCTTCTGCCTCTCTCTTGTCTCTCCAAATCTACGTCACCAGCTCCTCCCAGTTCGTGTCTCTCTTTTCAAGTCAACAAGTCCATCCCACAGGTGGGATTAACAAGCTCTGGGTTTTAACACAATCAATTTGAAAACCAAGCCAATACAGGGGAATCTTTATATTCCATTACTATCACATCCCCCCTTCTCTTTTGCTCATCATCTCACATCATTTAGATATCTTTGTCTACTATCCCCTTAACTTTGTGTCACATGAAGAAGCCTTCTTGCCAAGGTAAATTCCTTTACATGAACCCTTGATCCCATTCCATCCTTTCTTCTCCAGAAGGTCATTCCCTTTATCATCACCATTCTCAGTAATCTTCAATCTCTCCCTATCTATTGACTACTTCCCTTCTACCTACAAATATGCCTATGCCTCCCGATCATTTAAAAAAAAACAAAATCTTGCTTAATTCGTCCATCACAACTAGCTATCATCCCATGTCTCTAGTCTTCATTGCTAAATCCCTTGAAAAAATCATCTGTATTCAGTGTCTCAGTTTCCTCTCCTTTCACTAAACACTCTGAATTCTGGCTTACAATCTCATAATCAAACTAAAACTCCTCTCTCCAAAGTTACCAATGGTGTCCTCATTGTCAAGTCTAATGGCCAATGTAATTGACCTTTCTTTGGTCTTTGACACTGTCAGTGACTCTCTTGGGTGCTCTCTCTTTAGATTTTTAAAAAATATTTTATTTTTCTCAATTACACACAAACAAAAAAAATTGCAATTTGATATAGATTATAAATATGCAATCATACAAAGCATTTCTATAATTAACCCTATTGCAAAAGAAAATACAGATCAAAAAAAACCCTAAACAAATAACAATTATAAAGAAAGTTAAAACAATGCTTCAATCTGCATTCAAGCTGCAATTCTTTCTCTAGAGGTGGATATAATTTTTCATCATAAGTTCTTCAGAATTTTCTTGGATCTTTGTATTGCTGAGAATAAGCCATTCAAAGATAATCATAGCACAATTTTGCTGTTACTGTGTTCAACATTTTCCTGGTTCTTCTCATTTCCATTTATATCAGTTTATGTAATTCTTCCAGTTTAAAAAAAAACAATCCTGCTCATCATTTCTTATAGTACAATAGTATTGCATCACAATTCTATGCCATAATTTGTATAGCCATTTCTTAATTGATGGGCATCCCTTCAATTTCTAATTCTTTGCCACCACAAAAATAGCTTCTGTAAATATGTATATATATATTTACATATAGTTCCTTTTTCTTTGATTTCTTTGAAATACAGATCTAACAGTGGTATTGCTGGGTCAAAGGGTATGCACAATTTGGTACCCCTTTGGGCATAGTTCCAAATTTCTCTCCAAAATGGTTGTCAGTTCATAAGTCCATGAACAGTGTATTAGTGTCTCAATTTTACCACATTCCCTCCTTCGTTTATCATTTTCCTTTTCTGCCATATTAGCCAATGTGATAAATGTGAGGTGGTACCTCAGAATTGCTTTAATTACCTTTCTCTAATCAATAGCAATTTAGAGATAATTTTCTTATGACTATAGATAGTTTGACTTCCTCTCTGTAAACTGCCTGTTACATTCTTTGACCATTTGTCAATGAGGGAATGGCTTTTATTTGTATAAATTTGACTTAATTCTCTCTATATGTGATAAATCAGGAATATTTGTTGTAAAAAATTTCCCCTCAGCTTTCTGCTTTCCTTCTAATCTTGGCTGCATTCATTTTGTTTGTGCAAAAAAATTTTTTTTTTACTTTTATGTAATAAAAATTTTCCATTTTACATTCTGTAGCATGGCCTCTTATTTGGTAATAAATCCTTCTCTTCTCCATAGAGCTGACAGATAAAATGTTCCATGCTACCTAACTTCCTTGTGATATCACACTCTATGTCTAAATTATGTACCCATTTTGACCTTATCTGGGTATATGATGTGAGATGTTAATCTATACCTGGTTTCTGGCAAATAATTTTCCAATTTTCCCTTCAATTTTTGTCAAATAGTGACTTGTCCCCAAAATTTGGATCTATGGGTTTATCAAATACTAGATTACTATGGTCATTTTCTTCCGTGTATTGTGTATCTGATCTAGTGGACTAGATCCACTACTCCATTTCTTAGCCAGGACCAGATTGTTTTGATGATTAACAGTTTGTAATAAAGTTTGAATTGCTAAACCACCTTCCTTCACATTTTTCCCATCGATTCCCTGGATACATACATATACATATATATGTATACACACATATGTTATATATGCATATATGTTATATACACATGCATTTATTTATATATTATATATATATATATATATATATATACACACATATATATTAAATAAGAACCTTTTGTTCTTCCAGATAAATTTTGTCAAAATTTTTTCTAGGTCTATTTTTTTTTGTAATTTGGTTGGTATGGCACTGAATAAGTGTAATGGAATTGCCAAGGAAAGGCAACTTCCCAAAGTTCAGAATACCAGCATAGGTGCTCTCCATTTTATTCAGTGACCAACCAAGAACAGAGAAGATCAAAACGTGACATCATTCCAAATACAGCATTTACTAAATGTGATTAAATAATCTCCAAGGACTACCCCACCCCAGGACCTTCCAATCATTCAATCAATTACAAAGTCTCTGTTCTAAATACTTCTCCACCCCTAGGCTATACCTTAATTAAGTCCACCACAAAGCCCCTCTTCTCAAATGGAGATTAGTTTCCAAACATAAGGTCAAAAGTTCCCCACCCCTGGATCACAATTGAATCTACCCCAGAGTTACATCAAGTTTAAACACAGCACTTAATACCCAAATGGAGGTCTTTTCTTCATCTTGACACGAGGCAAGTTCTCAGCAATCTTAGTTCCTGGGGAGACAAGGCTTAGCAAGGCCATAAGATACATTGCCAATCCCTTCATGAATTTATCCTCTGTCTGTAGAACAGTCCTAGAACCCCTGAACACATTAGCAAAGCCCTCTCCCAGGATTTCTGTAAACATACAACAAGAAAATCCTTCTTCAGGGCTTCTGAACCAACAGAAAGGTTCCCAGACCCCTGCAACAACAGCACTGTCCTTCACCAGTGGACAGTATTCACTCTCTGTCTGCAAGACAGTCTCAGGGCTTCTTAGTGAACAGCCAGGTTCCAGGACTTCTTCAACAAAAGGACTGTCTTTCACCAGTGGACAAATCTGGCAAAATAACATCAAAACAGACAGACAAAGTACCAGCAAAACAGCCATGTCTCCTCAGTCCTTGGCAGCTCAGGGGGCAGGTCTCAAAAGTCCAGGGCAATTCAAAGCGGCCACCAGCAATTCTCTTAGTCTCTCTCTCTCCACGAGGTGCTGCTTCCAAAAAGATCTTCCGCCTCTCTCTTGTCTCTCCAAATCTACGTCACCAGCTCCTCCCAGTTCAGGACTTGCTTTTCACATCAAAAAGTCCATCCCACAGGTGGGATTAACAAGCTCTGGGTTTTAACACAATCAATTTGAAAACCAAGCCAATACAGGGGAATCTTTAATTGCCATTACTATCACAATAAGTAAATTAATTTATGTAGAATTATCATTTTTATTATATTATCTCAATCTACCCATGAGCAATAACTTTTTCTCTAATTGTTTAAATATAACTTTGTGTGATAAGTATTTTGTAATTATGTTCATATAGTACTTGAGTTTGTCTTAACAGGTCAACTCTCAAGTATTTTATATTGTTTGCAGTTATTTTAAATGGTATTTCTCTTTCTATCTGTGCCTGCTGGGAATTTGCTGATAATAGGTGGAAATGATGGTGATTTATGTGGGCTTGTATTTTCCTGCAACTTTGCTGAAGTTAATAATTTCAACTAGTTTTTTTGGATGATTCTCTAGCATTCTCTATGTCTATTATCATATCTTTTTTGTCTCCTCATTACCCAGTCTAGTTCTTTCAATTTCTTTTGCTTCTCTTATTGCTATAGCTACCATTTCTACAACAATACTAAATGACAGTGGTGATAATGGGCATCCTTGCTTTAGTCCTTGTCTTATTGGAATGACTTCTAGCTGATCTCTATTACAGATAATGCTTGCTGATGATTTTAGATAGATACCACTAATCATTTTAAGGAAAGTCCCATTTTTATTATATTTCCTGGTGTTTTTAATAGGAATAAGTGTCATATTTTGTCAAAAGATTTTTCTGCATCTACTGAGATAATCATATCATTTCTGTTCATTTGGTTATTTATATGATCACTTATATGGATATTTTCTTAATACTGAACTAGCCTGGTATTCTTGGTATAAATCCCATCTGGTCATAGTGTATGATTTTTAGGATACATTTCTGTAATTTCCTTACTAATATATGTTTTTAAATTTTTGCATCAATATTCATTAGGGAAATTAGTCTATAGTTTTCTTTGGTTTCAGCTTTCCTGCTTTAAGTATTAGCACCATATTTGTGTCATAAATGTAATTTTATAGGACTCTTTTGTCTATGTTTCCAAATAGGTGCTATAGTATTGAAATTAGTTGTTCTTCAAATGCTTGACAGAATTCATTTGTGAATCCATTTAGTCCTGGGGATTTTTTTTCCTTAGGGAGATCATTTATGGCCTCTTCAATATTTTTGTCTAAGGTAGGATTATTTAAGTATTCTATTCCCTCTTCTGTTAATCTAGGCAATATACATTTTTGTATATATTCATTCATTTAATTTAGATTGTCAGATTTATTTGGTGCACAATTGGGCAAAATAACTCCTAATTGCCTTCATTGCCTCTTCATTGATGAATTCTTTTTAATTTTTGATTTTCTTCTTCCTTTTTTAATCAAATAAAGCAAAGATTTGTTTTTTTTTCCATAAACTAACTGCTACTTTTAATTGTTAGTTCAATTATTTGATTACTTTTTAAAAATTCATCTCTCCTTTGATTTTTAGGATTTCCAATTTGATGTTTAATTAGGAATTTTTAAGGTGTCCTCCTTCTGTTTTTTTCTTTTTCAAATTTAATATTTATTTTATTGTCACATTTTGAGTTTTGAACTGTTTCCCTCCCTCCTCACACTACAGAAGGCCAATATTTGACATGGATATATATGTGAACCCATACAATACCTATTTCCACATATCAGTTCTTCCTCCAGAGGTGGATAGCACCTTCTTTCATAATTTTTATTGTTTATTTGAATATTCATATTACTTAGGATAGTTTAGGCATTTACAATTAATCTTTGAATAATATTACAGTTACAGTATACAACATTCTCTAGGTTCTGTTCATTTCACTCTTCATTATTTCATGCAAGTCTTTCTATATTTTTCTAAAATCAATCTGATAATTTCTTATGGCACAATAGTATTCCGTCACAATCATATTTATTCAACAATTTATTCAACCATTCCCTAATCAATGAGAATTCCTTCAATTTCCATCTCTTTGCAATTGACAAGGAGAACTAGTATAAATATTTTAGAACATATGCATCCTTTTCCTTTTTCCCTGATCACCTTGGGAATAGTGGTATTGCTGGGTCAAAGGGCATATACAGTTTTATAACTAGGTCATAATTCCAGATTTCTCTCCAAAGTGGTTAGGTCAACTCACAATTCTACCAACAGTTTATAAGTATCCCAATTTTCCCACATCCACTCCAACATTTTTTCCCTTTATATTATGTTAGCCAATATGATAGGTATGAGATAGTACCTCAGAGTTATTTTAATTTATATTTCTTTAATCAATAATAATTTGGAGTATTTTCATATAGTTTTGATTTCTTCTTCTGAAAATTTCCTAATCATATGGTTTGACAATTCATCTAATGAGGAATGACATATTCATATAAATTTGACTCAGTTCTCTATATATTTGAGATAGGTCTTTATCCAGGAAACGGTCTTTAAATATTTCCTTTAATTTTCTGCTTTCCTTCTAATTTTGTCTACAATGATTTTATTTGTACAAAACCTTTTTAAAATTTAATGTAATTATCTTTTTTACATATCACAATGCTCTTTATCTCCAGTTTAGTCATAAATTCTTCTCCTGTCCATAAATCTGATAGGTAATTTTTTTCCATATTCTATTTGCTTATGATATCTCCCTTCATATTTGTGTATTCATTTTGAACTTTTCTTTGTAAATGTGTGAAGATATTGTTTTATACCTAGTTTTCACCAGTCTTCCACTTTTCCTATTTTTTTAAACAAATAGTGAGTTATTCTCCCAAAAGTTTAAATCTTTGTGTTTATCAAACTCAGTAACTAAAATAATTTCTTATTGTCTATTGTATACCTATTCTATTTCACCAATCCATCACTCTATTTGTTAGCCAGTGCTAGATAATTTCAATAATTAAGGCCTTACAATACAGTTTAAGATCTCCTTCCTTTATATTTTTTCCCCATTAATTAAATTAATTAATTTGAAATTTTTGTCCTTTTGCTCTTCCAAATGAATTTTATCATTATTTTTTTCTGGCTTAATGTAATAATTTTGGTAGTTTAATTAAGATGACTTGACATTAAATAAACAAATTAGTTTAGGGAGAATTATCATTATTACATTGGTATGACCTAAACATGAACAATTAATATTTCTCCAATTTCTAAAATCTGACTTTATTTGTGCAAAAAGTGTTTTGTAATTGTGTTTATATAGTTCTGGGGTTTGTCTTGGCAGATATACTCTTAGATATTTTATACTGCCTGTAGTTATTTGAAATAAACTATCTCTTCTTGCAGAGTTTTGTTGCTAATATATAAAAATGCTCATGATTTTGTGAAATAAACCCACATTCTACTACTTTGCTAAAATTATTGTCTCAACTAGTTTTTTAGTTGAATCTCTAGGATTTTCCAAGTATACATCAACATCTACAAAATTCTTCAATTATTTTCTCTTCCTTCTCATTGCTTTGAGTTGTGAGGTTTTTTTTTTTTTTTAACTCCCCTAATATATGGTCAATTTTTGTGAAGGTGCCATGTATAGCTGAGGGATAAAAAATATATTCCTTTGCATTCCCTTTCAATTTTCTCCAGAAGTCTATCGAATCTAACTTTTTCAAAATTCTATTCATCCCCTTAACTTCTGTCTTGTTTATTTTTTGGTTAGAATTATGTAGTTCTGTGAAGGGAAAATTGAGTTTTACTTTCTATTTGCTCCTTTAACTCTAGCTTTTCCTTTAAGAATTTAGATGCTATGACCTTTGGTGATTACATGTTTAGTATTGCTATTACTTCATAGTCTATAGTACTTTTTAGGAAAATGCATCACTGCTTATTTCTTTTAATTAGATTTACTTTTACTTTTGCTTTATCCGAGATCATGATTGTAGACTTGCCTATTTTTTTTAAACCTCAACAGAAGCTGAATAGATTCTGCTCCAGCCCCTTATTCTTGCTCTTTTGTGTCTCTCTGTTTCAAGTATGTTTCTTATAAGGAACATATAATTGGATTCTTATTTTTAATCCATTCTACTACACAGTTATGGGCAAGTTCATCCCATTCCCACTTGCAATTATTATTAACTGTGTACTTCCCTCCATCCTACTTTTGCCCCTATTTATCCTCCTCTCTCTGTCTGTCTCTGTGTGTATGTGTCTGTCTGTCTATCTTTGTGGCTGTCTGTCTGTCTGTTTCTCTTCCCACTTCTGTCCTTCCTCAAAAGTTTGCTTTGCTTTTGACCACTATTACCCTTAATCAATGCTCCCTTCTATAATCTGCTTCTCTTATACCTTTTCCTACCTACTTCCCTGGAGGGTAAGGCAGATTTCTATACCCAGTGGAGAGATTATGTTATGCCCTTTTTGGGCCAATTTTGTTGATAGTAAAGTTTAAACATTGCCTGCCATCTTCCCCTCCATTGTATAAGTTCTTTTGTGCCTATTTTATATGAGATAATTTCCTTCATTCTGCCTCTCCCTTCCCTCTTCTCCCAGTTTATTCCTCTTCCTTATCCCTTAACTTTATCCTTTTTAAATCAGCCCATCATAGTCAACTCACATTCATGCCCCCTGTCTATGTGTATTCCTTCTAATTGCACTAAAAATGACAAAGCTCTTAGGATTTACAATGATCATCTTCCCACATAGGAATATAAACATTTTAACCTTGTTGATTCCCTTATGATTTCTCTTTTATGTTTACCCTTTTTTTTGCATCCCTTGAGTCTTGTATTTTAAAGTGAAATTTTGTATTCAGCTCTGGTCTTTTCATCAAAAGTGATTCAAGGAGGGGTGGCCAGGTAGCACAGTGAGTAAGATCACTGGCCCCAGCATCGGGATGACTTGGGATCAAATCCAGGCTCTGATACTTAGCACCACACCCAGAAATAACTGGCTGTGTAACCTTGAGCAAGTTACTTAACCCCAATTGCTTTAAAAAAAAGTGATTCAAAGTACTCTCATTAAACATTCATTATTTTTATCCTGAAGAATTATACCCAGTTTTACTGGATAGGTTATTTTTGGTTTTAATACTAGCTCTTTTGCCTTCCATAGCATATTACAAGCCCTATAATCCTTTAATGTGGAAACTGCAAAATCTTGCATGTTTCTGACTATGCCTATGTAATATTTGAATTTTTTCTGGCTGCTTGCAAGCAGACAGCAACAGACAGGAGACAGCAACAACAACAACAACAACAAAAAAGAAAAGCAAGAAAGCAAAATACCTACCAGATCAGGCTTTACAAAGATCTGAGGAAAGAAGGAAAGCAAAAAGTAAATTAGAAGTGGGAAAGATGCACCCAACTGAATGATGAATCCTAGAGAATAACGAGGACAGAAAGGACAGTTTTCTTAAATGAGCAATTCGAAGAAATAAAAGAAAACAATAAAATAGGAAAGACAAGAGACTTCTTCAAGAAAAGTTCGAGATATCAAAGGAAAATCTCATGCAAAAAATGGAAATGATAAAAGACAAAAAATGTTAGGACCATAATAGAAAAGATTAAGAAGAAGTGGCAAAAATATATAGACAAATTATGGGAGAAAGATCTTAACATAACTGATAACCTTGATGGTGTGATTATTGATTTATAGCCATACATACTAGACAATGAAGTCAAGTGGGTTTGGGGAAGTATTGCTAACAATAAGTCCAGTGGAACTGATGGAATTTCAGTTGAGTTATTTAAAATCTTTAATGATGATGCTGTTAAAATGCTGTGCCTAATATGACAGCAAATTTGGAAAACTCAATGGGAGCCACTGGATTGAAATAAGATCTATTTCTATACCAATTCTAAGGGAAGGCAATGCCAAAGAACATTCAAATTACTAAACAATTGTACTCCACACACCAGCAAGGTTATACTTAAGACACTGCAAGATAGGTTTCAGAAATATGAAAACCAAGAATTACAGAAGTACAGTCTGTTTTATTAAGAGGAAGAGGAAGTAGAGGACAAATTGCCAACATTTGCTGGATTATGCAAGGGGGGTTCAGGAAAAAAGAACAACCATAAAACATCTACTTCTGTTTCATTTACTATACTAAAATCTTTGACTATGTAGATCACAAGAAAATGTGGCAGGTTCTCAAAGATATGACAATGCTGGATCATTTTATTTTTCTCTTGATAAACCTGTATGTGGGCCAAGAAGCAACAGTTAGAACCAAACATGAAACAACTGGTTTGTTTAAGACTGGAAAAGAAGTATGACAAGGCTTATTTATTTAACATATATGCAAAGTACATCATATAATATGCCAGACTGGATGAATCAAAAGTTGGAATTAAGATTGCTGAGAGAAATATCAATAGTCTCAAATATGCAGGTGATACCACTCTAATGGAAGAAAGTGAAGAAAAATAAGAAGATTCTTGAAGAGGGTAAAGAGAAAAGTATAAAAAGCTTCCTTAGAGAAAGAAAAAAACTAAGATAATGGAAACTAGTCTCATCACTTCTTAGCAAATGGAAGAAGAAGAAATACAAGCAGAGTGAGATTTTATATTTTTGGGTTCAAAGATCATTGCAGACAGTGACTGAAGCCATAAAATTACAACAACAACACATTTGTCCCTTGGAAGGAAAGCTCTGGCAAATCTGGACAGCATACTTAAAAGCAGAGATATCAACTTGTCAACATGAATCTGTATAGTCAAAGCTGTAATTTTTCCAGTAGTAATGTGTGGCTGTGAGAATTGTAATATAGGGAAAGCTGAGCATTGCTGAATCATCACTTTGAAACTGTGGTGCTAGAGAAGACTTTTGAGAGTTTCTTGCACAGGAAAGAGACCAAATCAGTCAATATTTTAAAAAATAATGGTGACTCTCCATTGGAAGAACAAATATTTTGTATTGTTAGAAAAAATTTTCATATACTGAGTTGAAATATAATTTCTACCAAATAGTTCCATTCTAACTTCTGGAGCCACAGAAAACAAGCCTAATCTTTCCCATTATAGCTCTTCCACATGAAGGTGCCACTGGAAAAAAAAGAGGAAATTCAGGAAGACTAATAATTTGAAGGATGAAGATTTGTTGATGTGGAGTATGAAATAGCCGTGGCACACATATATCAAGGATGTTTGCTAGAACCAGCTTGTACCAACTTAGAAGAAATAATTGTTAAAATTTTAGTAAAAGAATCTATACTTCAAATATTGGCAAATGATACAAATTAGGGCTTGATTTGTTGTTTTGCTGATTATCTAGACTTAAGAAAGTGATAGAGAAGATGTTAATAAATAAAGGAGTTAGTAAATTTAAAAGTATGTTAAATGCAGTTTTTAAAAGATTCACTCAAAAAATATTATACTCCTGTATATATATGATAGGGTACTGTGTAGGATATTGGACTTAGAACCAAGAAATCTTACATTTAAAACAGTCTTCCTGAAACCAAGTCCAGCATTCTATCTAATGCATTACTCAGTTTCATCTGCAAGAGAAGTAAATAAAATCACCAAAGAAGAAATGTAAAAGAAAAGGATCAAAGACAGAGCGTTGGAAAACCCACTTTTAAGGTCCAGGAGGAGACTGAAAGTCAACAAAAGAAAAAGAGAGTGGTCAGCCTAGGGTGAGGTATCAACAAAGCAGGAAAGGAATATATTTTTTAATATTTTCATTATTTTTCCCAGAATTTATTTATTTATTTTTAGTTTTCAACATTCATTTCCACAAGATTTTGAGTTACAAATTTTCTCCCCATCTCTCCCCTACTCCCACCCCAAGGTGGCAAAAATACTGAATACTCTTTCCCCCAGTCTACCCTCTTATATATCTTCCTTAACATCCTTATCCCCTTACCCATTATTTTCTTGTAGGGCAAGATGGATTTCTATACCCCATTGCTGGTATATCTTATTTCCAAGTTGCATGTAGAAACAATTTTTTTAACATTTGTTTTTAAAACTATGAGTTCCAGATTCTTTCCCTTCTTCTCTCCTCACTATAATGGGAATGCAAATTTGGAAGATCTTCCCTGCCCCTTGGCTAAAGTCCACCTGAAGCCTGGGGTGGGAGACTTGTTTTTCAGTAGATACTTCTTGATTGGCCAGTGAGTCAATAAGGTTGTTACATTCTCTGAGCCAGGAGAAGGCTATATAAGCCCTGATGTGTAGCTTTGTTTTGGGGGCTCACTTTGAGAAGTGTTCTGTGATTTGATCTGTATTCTGAAAAGCCGTTGTCCAGAGCCCCCCCAGCTTTGAAAAACCCAGATGTTGACTGGGTATGGATGTAATGGTTGGACAGTTTGGAAATCTGTCTACTTGATCTGTTTCTGTCTTGATAATTCTTCCTGTATATTCTGAAGTTCGGGGTGCTGACCTTTTCCCCTGAACAATGTAAACGATATATGTCTGACTGATTAAAGTAAGCTTGTTAACCCATTTTGAGTTGCTTTCCTTTAACAAAGCAGATCCAAGAACCTGTGCTAGCAGCCACCCTGGGAACGCTGGGGCGCTTGCTGCTATACTCACCCACCCCCACTGGGAAAACAATTAATTCAATATAGGTTATACAAGTGTAGTTATGCAAAACATCCATAGTAGTCATGTTGTGAAAGATTAACTGTATTTCCCTCCATCCTATTTGGCCCCCCACTTATTCCATTTTCTCCTTTGACCCTGTCCCTTTTCAAAAGTGTTTGCTTCTGACTAATCTCTCTCCCAATCTGTTGTCCCTTCTATCATCACCCCCTCTTATCCCCTTCCTCCCTACTTTCCTGTAGGGTAAGATATCCAATTGAGTGTGAATATTATTCCCTCCTTAAGTCAAGTCCAATGAGAATAAAATTGTCTCATTCCCTTTCACCTCCCTGCTCTTCCACTCCATAGTAACAACTTTCTCTTGCCTCCTTTATGTGAGATAATTTACCCTTTCCTATCTCTCCCTTTCTCCTTCTTCCAAAATATTCCTCTCTCATCTCTTTATTTTTTGGATATCATCCTTTCATATTCAAATCACCCTGTGACCTCTATGGATACATATACACACATATACACTGAGACACACCCACACGCATACATCTACCTATACAAAATTATACATATATATACATATGTACATAAACATATATATGTGTGTGTGAAAATATGTATGTATATGTGTATACACATACACACATATACATATATATTCCCTTCAACTCTTCGAATACTGAAAAAAAACCTCATGAATTACATATATTGTCTTTCCATGTAGGAATGTAAACAGTTCAAATTTAATCAGTTCCTTATGATTTCTCTTTCCTGTTTACCTTTTCATGCTTTTCTTGCTTCTTGTTTATGAAAGTCTAATTTTCTGTTCAGCTCTTGTCTTTTCATCAAGAATACTTGAAAGTCATCTATTTCATTGAATATCCATATTTCCCCCTGAAGTGTTATACTCAGTTTTGCTGGGTAGGTGATTCTTGGTTTTAATCCTAGCTCCTTTGACCTCCAGAATATCATATTCCAAGCCCTTTCATCCCTTAATGTAGAAAGCTGCTAGATCTTGTGTCCTGCCTGTGTTTCCAGAGTACTCAAATTGCTTCTTTCTGAGTGCTTGCAATATTTTCTACTTGACCTTGGAACTCTGGAATTTGGCTACAATATTCCTAAGAATTTTCTTTTTGGGATCTTTTCCAAAGAGGTGATCAGTGGATTTTTTCAATTTCTATTTTAATATCTGGTTCTAGAATATCAGGACATTTTTCCTTGATAATTTCCTGAAAGATGATGTGTAGGTGCTTTTTTGGTCACGGTTTTCAGGTAGTCTAATAATTTTTAAATGATCTCTCCTGAATCTGTTTTCCAGGTCAGTGGTTTTTCCAATGAGATATTTCACATTGTCTCCTATTTTTTCATCCCTTTGTTTCTGTTTTATAATTTTTTGATTTCTCAAAAAGTCATTAGCTTCTATTTGCTGCATTCTAATTTTGAAAGAATTATTTTCTTCAGTGCACTTTTGGAACTCCTTTTCCATTTGACTGAATCTGTTTTTCAAAGAATTCTTCTCAGCTTTTTGGACCTCTTTGCCTTTTGGGTTAATCTATTTTCTTCAGTATTTTGAGGGGTCTCTTTTAGCAAGCTATTGACTTGGTTTGAATGATTTCTTGCATCACTCTCATTTCTCTTCCCAATTTTTCCTCTACTTCTCTTACTTTATATTCAAAATCCTTTTTGAGCTCCTTCATGTCCTGTGACCGATTCATGTTTTTCTTAGAGGCTTTGGATATGGGAACTTTGACTCTGTTGTCTTCTTCTGGTTGTATGTTTTGATCTTCTTTGTTACTAAAGTAAGATTCAATAGCCTGATTTTTTATGATGTTTCCTCATATTCCCAGTCAGTTACTTGACTTTTGAGCTCTTTATCAAGGTGAGACTCTGCTTTCAGAGTGGAGAATGTTCTGTCCCAATTTTTAGGGGTTTTGTACAGGTATTGTCAGAGACACTTCTAGGCACCTGTAAATTTTCAATTCTTATTAGGTGGTATAATCAATATAGAGGTGTTTATTCCTCTCCTGGCCTGCGTTCTGGTCTGTGAGTGATCAGAAGCACTCTTTTCTGCCTTGGAACTGTGAGAAGAACTCCCTCTCCACAGCTGCCACAATCTCTGCCAAGCCAGCACTCGTCCTCACCCCAGGACTGCCACCCAAAACTGTCACCCAGATACAAGCAGGGCAAAGCAAGAGGATCCTACCTTAATTCCAGCAAAGATATCCCTGAAATTGCCCTCTGATCAACTGCTTAATCCCCCAACCACCTGTGGGCCACAGCTGCTGCCACCTCTATGACCTTGGTGCTGGGGATGGACTGTGCTCTTCTCTCACCCAGGTCTGACAGAGTTTCCCCCCTGAGCTTCTATTTTTCTTTGGCATTTGTGTTTGAGATGTCTGGAAACTGCTACAGCTATCAGTTATTCAGTCCTCTGAGGCCTGCAACCTGGTCTGTGCCGGTACGGGCAACACCCAGTTGCACTCTGCTCCCAACCTGGTGCAATGGACCATTTCTGTTGGCTTTACAGGCTGTCTTGGGCTGGAGATGAGTTTCACTCTGTCATTTTGTGGTTTCTATACCTCTAGAATTTGCTTATTTTTTACAGAAATTTAGAGGATTTTGAGAGATTGTTCAAGCAAGTCCCTGCTTTTACTCTGCCATCTTGGCTCTGCCCCCTTTTTTTTTTCCTAGCTAGTTTGTCACTGAATAAATTAAATTGGATTGATAGATATAATAGTGGTTATAGTATTGTATTTGCACTGAGCAAGGCTAGAGTTCAAATCCTAACTCAGACAATTAGTAGTTATATGACTTCTTACTCAAGTCACTTAACTTCTTCTAGTCTCCTTTTTCTTATCTTTAAAGTATGAAAAATATTGATAGCATGTACCTCATTGAATTGTTATAAGGACAAAATGGGGAAAAATATGAAAGAGTTTTTTAAACCTTAGAATACTATATAAATTCTACTTAGTAATAGTATTATCATTTTATTATATTGACTTGGCCTACCAATGAGAAATTAATATTTATTCAATTTTTCAGATATCTTTATTTATGTGGAGTCTTTATAGAGATATTTATAGAGCTCTATTAATATATTTGCAGGATAACTCCTAAGTGATTTATATATCAAATAATTATTTAAATAGAATTTCTCTTTCTCAACCTAGTGAGTTTTGTGGTAATATACAAAAATGCTGATAATTTGTGTGGATTTGTTTTATATTCTGATACTTGGATGAAGTTATTAATTATTTCAATTACTCTTTAGCTGACTTTCTACAGTTATATAAATAAGGCAATATATTATTTGCAAATAAGCACTAGTTTTGTCACTTCTTTGACTCTGGATATTTCTTTTACTTGTCTTATTAGCATAGCTAGCATATAAAATACCTATGACAATGGACATTGTTGTTTTACTCCTGATCTTATTGGAAATTATTCTAGTTCAATCAATATGTATATAATGCTGACTCTTGGAATTAGATGAATACTAGTTATTATATTCCTATGCTCTTGGGTTATTTTTTATTTTTGTTTGCTTTTTTGGGGGGAGGGCAATTGGGGTTAAGTGACTTGCCCAAGGTCACACAGCTAGTTTTTGTGTTAAGTGTCTAAGGTCAGATTTGAACTCAGGTCCTCCTGACTCCAGGGTCAGTGCTCTATTCACTGTGCCACCTAGGTACCCTGTTGGGTTATTTTTTAAACAGAAATAGGTACTGTGTTTTTTTTTCAAAAACTTTATTTGTTGCACCTATTGATAGACTTTTGTTGTAATTGTTATTCATATGATCTATTCTGCTTATAGTGTTACTTATACAGAATTAATCATTCATTCAGTGAGATACACACACACATTTGCATATATATGTATATGTGCATGTTCATATGTATGTATACCTCCAACATGGTTATAACATGATAATTTTGTTATGTTGCTTATATGTTAATATTTAAAATTTTTTATTGATATTCATGTATTGCCATGCACAGAAGCTTTCCAGAACAACTGTTATTGTGAACAGCTTTTTTAAGGTTCTGATTACTCAGTATCGTGATGACTCCATTTATTCCATAACAAAAGCAAAACATCTATGGAAAATCAAGATACGGCATAATTCAAAATACAGCATTCACCATATTACAATTTATCACAGAAAATTACAATGTAATATTCACAACATAGTCTCAAAGTAAAATAGTCACTCTTAAGTTAACTCAATCAGTCACTTATCAGTAGTATCAAAGTACACAGTCAAAGTCTTCCACTGTTGGGGCAAAATCTTGATTAACTCAATCAGTCACTTATCAGTAACAATAGTCAAAGTACTCAAAGTACAATCAGTCACTTATTCAGTAAAGTCTTACTAAGTATCATAAACAAAACCCTGCATCCCTTAGGTCACTAGTAAACTATAATTCCATAATTACTCAGTACCCAAGGACAAGTCTTTTCATCTTGACTTGGGGCCTGTTCTCAGATTCCCTGGATTCCCTTCCATGGTCCCAGATTCTACCTGGGTTCACCAGACTGTCACCTGGTTTCAATGGCAGACAGCTCCCAGGTCCTTGAACTCTGAGCAGGTCCTGCTCCACACTGAACTTCACAGGATCTGGTCCATGTCAGCTCCTTCACCATTTCTGCTCCAAGGAATTCAAGGCTCAACCAAACTGCAAACAAAGTCTTAGCATCCCAGTCATTCTTCAGTCACCTGGGCTCCTGGCTCTGGGCTCCTGGGATCCTGTTCAGAAGAAGCTCCACCACTACCACAAGTTTTCAGGACTCAGTTCTTCATTCTTCTATAGCTGTTCTGCCACCAGATCTCAGCCTCAAGGAAATTCTGACTGTGCCTCTCTGGGGCTTTTCTTATATACACAGTATTACCTACATCACTTCCTTCAGCCAACTTCCTGGTACTTCAGTAACAAGGGACAGCAGTTCATACCTTCTGTTTCCCCAATAGAGGCTTGATCAGTTACTAAGTGTTAAGTACTGCTACTTTTGCCAACACAAAGGGATCTTCAAATTCAAAATTACATTACCATTACAATTCATTAGGAAAATTAGTTTATACTTTTCTCCCTCTGTTTAGATTCTTTCTAGTTTAATCAACAAGACCATATTTGTATTATAGGAAGAATTTGGTACTATTCTCTTTTTGTCAGCAGTTTGTAATATTGAAATTAATTATTCTTCAATTAAATTAAATTAATTATTCTTTAAATATTTTATTTAATTCACTTATACCTTTATCTAATACTGGGGTTTCATTCTTTCAAGGTTCACTTAGGGTTTGTTCAATTATTTTAGTGAGATTAGATTATATAAATGATGTTTCTAGCTTGCTTAATCTGAATATTTCATATTTTCATAAATATGTATTTCATTCAAATTATTATTTTTACTGGCATATAGGGCTAAAGAATTCCTAATATATTTTTTTATTTCTTCATTTGTTGTAAATTCTCTTTTTAAGTTTATTATACTGGTAACTTACTTTTCATTCTTATTGTTTTTCCTAAAAAGACCTCCTAGTTTTATTACTTTGATGGGCTTTTTTGCCAACAATTTTGTCAAACTTTTCATTTTTAGGCTTTCTATTTTGATGTTTAATGGTAATTTTTTAAATGGTTGATTTTCTAGATTTTTAGTTGCATGCCCAATTCATTCATCTGTTCTTTTCTCTTTTGTTGATGAAAGAATTTAAAGACATAAATTTGCCTCTGAAAACTGCTTTGGCTGCCTCTCATGTATTTCAGTATGTCTTGTCATTGTTATCATTTTCTTTTATGAAATTATCTATTGTTTCTATAATTTATTTGTTATGTAGCCAGTTCTTAGCATAAAGTTCTTTAATTTAAGTTAACCTTTAATCTTTTCATCAATGGTTCTTTACTTAATATAATTTTTGTTGCATTGTGATCAGTAAATAATATGTTTAATCTTTATTTTATGTATTTTTGTAATGTTCTCATTCCATGATATTCAACGATTATTGATTTTCTTTAAGTTTTTATGCAGTGTTGAAAAATTGCATGATTCTTTCTCTTCCTGTTCACTCATCATATTTAGCATGCATAATTTTTTAGAGTATTATACTCTGCATTTTTACATTTCTTCTTTATTTTAGACTAATTCTAAAGAGCTATATTAAAGACCTTGCTAATATAGTTTTACTATCTAGTTCTCCCAATAAGTAGTTTAGTTTTTCCTTTAAGTATTTAGATATCATTCTGTGTTTATGTGGCAAATATGGATTTTAACTCATTTCACAGTAGCTTTTACCTTAATGTGGTCTCTCTGTTTATCTCCTTCCATCAAGTTTATTTTTGTTCTTGATTTGCCTAAAACCACAATTGCTTCCACTGTCTGTGTGAGTTCAGCTAAAGCATAATAGATTTTTGCTCTAGTCCCTTATTTTAATTATTTCTAAGTCTTTCTATTTCAAGCATATTTTTTATAAATTACATGTTGTTGGATTTTACTTTGTAATCCACTCTATTTTTGCCTTTCATTTTATGGGTCAGTTCATCTCATTTACATTCAAGGCTGCAACTGTTAATTTTTCTTTATCTAATTAATTTAAACTTCTCTTTTCTCCCTGCTCCATCTTTGCAAAGAAGTGGATTAGAATTAAGGAGTGTGTTCAGCACCAGTGTTCAGGTGCTTGATACAATCTATTTATGCTCCCCAGTTCCTTTTCTCTTCCCTTAACTAAGGCCCCAATCACAGATCCTTACTCTTTCTTTTTTCTCTTTTAAAACTTCAATTCAAGATCCACTCCCTTAGGTTAGGCTTTATTTTCCTTGTGTATAATCCCTCTATGAATCTATACCCTCCTCTTATTCCTATCTCCTTCCTCTCTCTATTCCTTTTGGTTTCCCTGTGGATTTCAATGTATTCCTTTAGTAAACTCTTTGATTTTCAAATATGTGCTTCTCTGCACATGTGCATGTGTTCTACCTTCTTACAACTGATTCAGCTGAAGAGGATGTTCAGTTGATACCCGTTCTTTTCAACACTTCCTCCTTGTTTGTATAGTCTTTAACTTGTAGTCAGATTATATGAGATAGTAAGTTCCTCTGCTATTTCTCTCCTTTTCTTCTTTTTGTGCTTGTTTTAGGTTTGTTTCTATGTTGGCTTTCTAAATCTTAAACATTTGTATTCAGTTCATTAATCCTCTCCTATTCTATTTTATTAATGTGTAATTTTGAAAATATAATATTCCCCCAAAAATCTACTTTAGCTCTGTCCAAGTGTTTTGGTATATTTTTTCATCATTATAACAATTTTCACATAATAATTATTTCTACGATTCATTCTTTGGCTCAAAATTATTTAGGATTTTCTATTAAGTTTACATTGGGGTATGGGTCTTTTTCTTGCGTGTGTGCTTCCTGAATGGACTAGTATTTTCATTGCCTTATAGTCTACAAAGGATACATTTATTATTTTGTCCTTTTTTAAATCTATATTTGCAATATTTATGCCCCCTACTTCATAGTAAGAGTTCTATGCAGTACTTAGAAATATCCATATTCTTTAGCAATCCCATTTAGATGATATAAGTACTTCAATTCCAGATTTTCCAGCAATTTATCCAATTCTATATCTTCCCTTTGGTTTATTTTTCTGTTGCATTTGCTCAAAATTGAGAGATGGGCATGAAAATCACCTAACACTGATGTATTACTGCCTATATCTTCTTGTAATTCACTTAATTTTGTTTTTATGAATTTAGATGCTAAAGCATATAATTTTATAACTTTAATATAATATATAATCATAAAATATTTAACATTTAGTAATATAGCTTTAATAAAGCATATAACTTTAATATTGATAATGATTTATTGTCTATGGCACGATTCAACATAATGCAGAAGGAAAAGGTGAAAGTTATATGAAGAAGGATAATATCAGCTCAGTGGAAAGAAGAGTTTCCTAATAAGAAAGTTGGCCAAACAAGAAAAGTAACAATCTTCCCTGTCACTAGAATCACAGCACCTCACAGTTGAAAGGTACCATAAAATCAAATAATATTTAACCTGGAAGGGACTTTAGAGATCACCTACCTCAGGCTTTCTCAACCTTTTTGTGTCATGGACTCTTTTGACAGTATGGTAAAGCCTATGAATCCCTTCCCAGAATAATTTTTAAATATATAAAATAAAAGGCATGGGTTGAAAAGAAAACCAATTATATTGAAATATAGTTGCTAAAACTTTTTTTAAACTAGGTTTACCAGCCCCAGTTAAATAATCCCTGATCTAAGCAACTCCCTCATTTTACAAATTAGAAATAAACACACAAAGAGGAAATGAATTGTTCAAGGCCATATAAGTAATGAATCAGAACTTGGACTTGCACTAAGGTGCTCTTTTAACTATACTATGATCTAGCTTTAACCTCAAAGGGTCATAAACTTAAAGCTAAAAGGAACTTGAAAGGTGATCCAGTCCAACTCTTCTCATCTTAGAATGTTGAAAACAGATCCAGAAAAGATAAATGAGTTATCTAAAGTCATCTAAAATGTTGGATCTAGGATGTGAACTCAGCTATGACTTCTAGTCCATTCCCTCTCTAGCATACTCTATGAGTGGTTATTTATCTGTCCTAGGTTCTACTATGAGCTCCTTCCCTAAAATTATATGTAAGCTTAGCAAGTCCTGTCCCCTCAGAGGGTCTCATTTTCTCATCTTTAAAATGGCAGGATTAAGCTTGATTTTAGACACAAAAGTCCATATGTTCTGGGATCCTGTATTTAGTGGGATTTTGGCAGTAAACATTTCCTGCTGGCTAGGGACTTCCAGCTGGTTGAGAAGAAGGGAGGAAAAAAAAGCCTCATTCATTGGGTTTATGTTTTACTTTCTTTATCCAAGTGACCATTGAGGAATTTGGAACCACAGGGAGTGAATATATAACATGTAGCACACAGTGTACAAGTGGTGGGCTAATACTTACAGTAAACAGGGGCTTGCTTAACTGTTGGGTAATAATTCAATAGTTATTTCCAATATTTTGCAAGAAACAATGTCCGTACAACATTTTACCACCAGCAATTTGTTAGTGGTTTCCAATTCCATGCCAGAGGAGCCGCCAAAGGACATAATTTTTAAAACATAGAGTGTTCCCGATTAGAGTCTTGTTCTGTTTCTGGAGGGTTTGGATCTACTTTGCTGCTGGGCTTATTTTAAGAGGCAAAAAGCCATATGGGGGAATTCGATGGGATCCTATCAAGTTTTGTTAACCATGCAATTGATTTTTCATAGCATCATATAATCTCAGTGTTGAAGGAGGGCTCAAAGGACATTTAGTACAATTCCTACCTGAGCAGGAATCTCTTTGGCAACATACTTGACAAATTGTCTTCCAGCTTCCACTTTAAGACCTCCAGTGATAGGGAACTCACTATCTCATAAGGCAACCTGTTCTTCTTTCAAAATTATAATTGTTAGGAAGTTCTTTATGTAGTGATAAAAGCCTGCCTTCTTATAACTTGCCCTCATTCATTGATCCTAATTCTTCCTCCCAAAGCCACATAAAATAAATCAAATCTCCTTTCTATGAAATAGGCCTCTAAGAATTTGAAGACCAGTCTCAATTTTCCCTTCCCCAGATTAACCATCCCAGTTCTTTCAATTACACCCTATGGTTTGATGAGTTCCAAACCCACCTTCCTAAAATATATTGTACTAGGCACATATCCCAACTGTGGCTAGGATAGTAGGACAATCCCCTCCCTACTTCTGGTCAGTAATACAATTATAATGACTATTGGCATTTGTGCATGGTGTTCCAAAAATCTTACTGCAGTTTGAAGTCAGCAAAGCTTAAAACTGTCCTAAGACTTTTGGGCCACCCTCTATAGTGTTTTTAAATTTATAAAGCACTTCCCTCCATTGAATACTCTTAGAAAGCTTAGATCTCTCCTTTTCCCTTTTCAATTTTTATTTGATTTATTTGCATATGTATTTTACCCCTTTCCAAACCCTCAAGAGAAAGTAAGCTCCTTGAAGAATGGGGCTGACTTATTTTTCTCTTTCTATCCTCAAAAACCAAGATGGTGCCTATAACATAGAAAATAATCAATCAAATGTTTGTTGCACTTAAATGAACTTAATTTGCCAAAGACAGTCATTCTACTTTTACTTAGATTATATCTCCTTTGGCCTCTATGCTCCATCTCTCATATTTCCTTTTTCATGTGTATTCAATAGCTCTTTCCTTTAAGCCTAAAAACATACTCAGACTTTCCTATTTTAAGCCTTCCCATATCCCCCATACCTCCTCTTGATAATCTGACTTCTCCGTTTATTCACTGCCAAACTTCTATAAAGAATACATTACACTTGATGGCCCCAATTCTTCACTTCCCACTCATTCACTCTGTATCATCTTGCAATATGACTTTTGTTTCCACCATGTACTGAAAATGATCTTTTTAGCACTCCCAAATCCTCCTAATCATTTATTGCAATGACCTCTTCCTTGTCCTCAGTCTCCTTGACCTTAGCACAACATTTGAATGAAAGATATTGACAAAATAGCCAGAAAATTATAAAACAAACCATGAAAAGACAGTGTCATGGAAGACAGGAAGAAGACTGATTATAGAAAGAAATTATATTGTAGAAGGATTCTTAAACGAGTTAGGAGCTCAGATAAGGTCATAGGATCATAGATTTAAATCTGGGAGGCACTTAGAGGAAGGACATTTATCCTGACCCTCTCAACTTTATAATGAAGATTCTGAAACCTAGAGAGATTAAATTTTACTTTTTATGACTACTTCTTATTCAAAGACTTTATTGAGACTAGATATGAAATCTGAATATGTATTATATATTTTTTTCTTTCATGACATTCCTTTTCTAAGAACCATTCTATTGCTACATAAAAATTAATTAAAGCAATAAGGGGAAGAGTAACATCATAATAATGATAGCTTTGAAACCAAGTGATTCTCAAGCATTTCGATTCTCATGTAGATGATGGAACAGCTGACTGATGATAACTGATTTTTTTGAGGAAAAGTAGAGTAAAAAATTTAGAGTGAGTTAATAGACATCATAACAGTTCTGCTCTTCCCTTCCCTTTCCTTCTGCACCTCCACAACAATATGTAATGGCATTATCAACTGTTCCAAAGATGTGCTGGGGTCAGCTCATATTCCTTCACAAGAATCAATTTTTAACTTTTCAGTGTGAGCATATATACTTCGGAAGTTAGCAAACACTACAACTCAGGACTTGATTTATTGTTTTCTTGAAAATCTATCAATAAAGCAAGAGAGAAATGGTTAATACTACAGATTAAACTTAAAAATATGATGTGCATACATTTATTTTTTCTTGGAAAGCTGGTTATTTACCAACACACCAGTGGATCAGGTCTACTTAACAAGGTTGATCAAAAGATTCAACATGAAAGGCTGTGGAGGAAGACCATCTCTGGTGTATCAGAAGGAGAAGTTGGGAGGCCAACTGGGTAGGAAATAGATTCTGGCTATAACTGTTTTACTAATATTGACCTCTGAATTGTCATTTTGGATCTGCCACTAAATCAATGGGAAAATTATTTCATCTTATTGGAACTCTATTCTCTCCCCATGTAAAATGAAGGACTAGATGATCTTGATATACTTCCACTTCTGATATTCTATTTTCTATGATTTGAAGGCCTCATCCAGCCATAGCTCTAGCTTTCTATGTCAGGAATCTGTCCCTTCCATTTCCAACATTCTATGTTCCATGATTCTAATATCGTGTTCACCTCCAATATTATTTGCTTTATATTTCTAAGGTCTTTTCCAGTTCTGACATTCTGTGTTCCATGTCTTCTGCTAGCAGATCTTGTTTTCTCCTCCTACTCTGTCTGTAGGTTGAGACAATTCTGGGTCACCAATACAGACTCTTGAGTACTAACAGATGAAAGCCAACCTCCTGTTGGAGGAATTAAATTTGCTGGTACAAACAACCATCCAGTACTGCTAGTTCCTTTTCAGATGTGAAACACAAAATTGGAGTATTTGCCAAGAACAAATGGGTGTGGAGCAAGACTCTTAGGGCTTCCATTAATAGTTCTGGCTAGTAGAACAGACACTTGGCAATGCAAAGGAAGAATTCTGGGGAAGCCAGACTGAAGGAAAACTAAACAAATTCTCCCCAACTTTCTGGCATAAGGAAAAAATAAGATTATGTTAGCAGTTGTAGAAACACCAGTACTATTACTACAACTACCACCACTACCACCATCACTGTTGCTACTGCTACAACTAGTATTGCTATTGTTACTACTACCATTACTACTACTACTACTACTACTACTACTACTACTACTACTACTACTACTACTACT
>NW_027186418.1:2794467-2803096 GCF_028583685.1 Petaurus breviceps papuanus | reverse complement strand
CTACTACTACTACTACTACTACTACTACTACTACTACTACTACTACTCCTCAACAAAGTGGCACAATGGATAAGATCACCAAGCCTCGTTCAAATATGTCCTCATATACTAACTGTGTAATCCTGGATGAATCACTATAATAAAAAAAAAAACTACTCTGTTTGCTTCAGCTTCCTTATCTGTAAAATGGGGATAATAATAGTGCCTGCCTCCCAAGATTGTTGTGAAGACCAAATGATATTTGGAAAGAGATTAGAAAGAAATTGGAAAGTACTTAGCACAGTACCTGGCACACAGTAAGTGTTATATAAATGTTAGCTATTATAAGCACTTTGAAGCATCAGATAGAATTAGAAGTTTGATGTTATCTCACCCACGTTAGATTAATTTCATATTCTTATTTCACTTCCATTTCAACTCACTCCAGACTGCATGACTTCTCTTCAGGGGATGCTCTCCAGATTGATGAGTCCCTGGCCAATATTCTTATATCTTGAGTGAACCACAGTCATGCTATTGAGTTTACTTCAAATTTAATTAATGTCCAGGCTGCTCTACTCCCACCACCAATTGCCTATCTTCATGTTAATATCCACTTTCTAACATCCCTTTATGTTTTGTCTTCCTTTACTAGAAAGTAAGCTCCCTGAGAGTCAGGACTATCATGTTTGCTTATCTGTTTTCATATTTGCATCCTTCATGCTCAGAACAATGTTTGATATATAGTAATGTGTTTTTTCCTATCTATCCATCTACAACTATCAAACTCCTTATCTGTTTAGGAGCCCTAATCAAAGATGAGCTAACAATTTCTAGCTGGTAGATGCCTCCATGAACTCACAAACTATAATAGGATAAAGAAGAATGTGTGTCTAATTGGGAAATGGGAGCTACTTTGGAATCAGAGGACTTAAGTTTGAAGTCTGGCACTTGACAAGTCATATTCTCTTACTGGGTCCCAGTTTCCTTATTTGTAAAATGTTCTCTAAGGACCAATCCGTTAAAAAACATAGTTCTATGAGGGGTACTAAATCTCAGAATGAGCTAAGACTAGTAATAAATGTTAAAGACACAGGCAAAAAAGAAGTGATTTGTGTTGAGAAAAATGAAAGAAGAGATAGAACCATTCCAGGCATAGAATGATGATTATAGATGCTAAGAAGGCTACTCGGCTCTAATCTTGCTTCTGTTTTCTCTCTTAAGAAGGATGATTCAACTGAAAAGGGATTAGAAAAAAACTGATCAACAAGAAGTTAAATTTCAAGAAAATTAAAAGAAGGGTAAGCAATTATCTAAACACTCTCAATGAATTCAAGTCATAAGACCCAGATAAACTTCATTCTAGCGTACCAAAAGAATTTGCCAGCATTATTTTTAGGCTGCTCTTAGTGTTTTGGAAACACCATGGAGAACAGGACAGGAGACATAGGACTGCAGAGGGACAAATTGGACTATAATTTTTGAAAAAGAAAAAAGGTCAGTGTCTTCAAAACATAGACTATTGAGCTTAACGTTGTTATATGGCAAAGAAAATATAAGGGATCATTACAGAATTTAGTTGTTTTCACTTAGAGTGGGAAATGGTGATCACAATGAACCTGCATTCCAGACTAACCACATTTCCTGTTTTACTCTGACTTGCTAGAAGAGTGGAACAGGGGGATGTCCTAGTAATAGTATATTAAGATTTTGTAGGGAACTTGATCAAGTATTTCATGCTTTCCTTGTCAACAGGCTGGAGAGATGTGGGCAAGATGACAGTACAGTTAGGGACATGAAAAACTGGTTTAATGCCAGGCCCAAAGACAACAAATGCCAATTTAGAGGGAGTATGCCCTAGCTCTTCAATAAAGTGTGTCAATAACTTTCGGAAGACATATGGCATAGTTATCAAATCGGCACATAATAATAATTGCTAATATTTAAATATCACTTACTATGTACCAGTCACTATGCAAACACTTTACAATTAATATCTTATTTGGTCATTCATACTAGCTATTGAGAACTGATTGTTAAATTTTCAGTATTAGCATTTACACCTCAGAAATGTGCAAACTCAAAAAATCAGAGTTTGGTTTATTGTTTTGTTTATTTTCTCGACTTAAGAAAATGATGGAGAAAAATGTTAATAAAGATTAAGGGGGAGGCTAGGTGGTGCAGTGAGTAGAGTGTCGGTCCCTGAGTCAGGAGGACCCGAGTTTGGTTTCGGCCTCAGACACTTAACACCCACACAAAAAAACTAGCTGTGTAACCTTGGCCAAGTTACTTAACCCCAATTGCCCTCCAAAAAAAGCAAAAAAAAAAATTATAAAATTATAAAGATTAAGTTTAAAAGAGTGTCCTGTGTATGTTCTTCCCCCAGAGAACTAGTTGCTAAACATTTATCAGCACACCACTACCTAAATTCTATGTGCTTTGCATTATACCATTTCATTATCCCATTTTGATTTATTATTCATAAATATTGATGAGTTTGTAAAAAAAAAAAAAAGAAATAATGACTAATTAGTCTACGAAGGCTATCTGGAAGAAGTGAATTTTGAGCCAAACTTTGAAAGAGAGAAGAGTACAGATTGGTTAAGAGGATAGTACAGAGTTATACTAGGCAAAGGGAATGACTTTTACAGTGACATGAAGATAAGAACTGCTATATGCATTGGAGAGGAATGGATGATTTTTTTTAATGGCTGAGGCATAATATCTCTGTGAGAAAAAGAGATAGTAAAGTACTGAAAAAAGGAATCCTAAGTTTTTTTGGTTGTTCCTCCCCCATCCCGTCTTTGTATTGCCCCATTGAACTGAATTGAATTGATTGAGGAGGAGGGTAGGGTTTGGATATTAATATAATAGAAGGCATTTTAACCAAATGTGTGCTCTGACTGTGAGTGACAAAACAAAGCAAAATCACAGTTATCTGTGCTCAGGCAATAACTAGGGAAGTCAGAGATTTAAGGTTCATTTTCAGGTTCATCTAGACCAATACATAGGGTTACTATCATGTGCAGGTAGTTGCTACTGCTGGGGATAAGGGGAGATTTGGGAGTTGGTGAAAGGGAAAATGGGGAACCTCTTGAAGAAATTCAGGAGAAAAGTCCAATTCCCTAGCTACATTATCAGAAGAGAGGAAGAAGAGGTAGCAAAAGTTGTCTTTCCCTTTAAAATTTACTGAATGGCTAACTTTTTCTGACTCATGGCCAATCCCACCCCCCCTTTTTTTCCTGTTTTGTTTTTGCTTTATTTAGTTGTCACCCTTTTTTTTGGTTTAATATTTTATTTTTCCAGTTTCCAATTTATTTTCCCAATTGTAAAGACAATTTTTAACACTCATTTTAAAAAAGCTTTGAGTTCCAAATTTTCCCTCTTCCTTCCTTACCTTGCCCCTCCCTGAAATGATAAGCAATTTGATATGTTATACATGTGCAATCATATGAAATATATTTCCACATCAGTCATGTTGCAAAAGAAGACAAAGCAAAAGAACAAAAAACAAGAAAAATAAAGAAAAATCATATACTTTGATCTGCATTAAGACTCCATCAGTTCTTTCTCTGAATTTGGATAGCATTTTAAATCATGAATTCTTAGAAATTGTTCTGGATCATTGTATCTCTGAGAAGAGCTATGTCATTCACAGTTGAGCATTGTACAATGCTATTGTTACTCTATATTATGTTCTCCTAGTTCTGCTCACTGCACTTTGTATCAGTTCATGTAAGTCCAGGTTTTTCTGAAATCATCCAGCTCATCATTTCTTATAGAAAGATAATATTCCATTATAATGATATATCAAAACTTACTCAGCCATACCCCAACTGGTGGACATTGCTTCAATTTCCAATTATTAGCCACCACAAAAAAGGGCTGCTAGAAATATTTTTGTACAAATAGGTCCTTTTCTCTTTTTTATTATCTCTTTCAGATTCAGACCTAGTAGTTATATTACAGAATCAAAAGGAATACACAGTTTGCTCTTTGGACATAGCTCCAAAGTGATCTCCAGAATGGTTGGATCAATTCACAACTCCACCAACAGCATATTAATGTCCCAATTTTCCCACATCCCCTCTAACATATTATCTTTTTTTTTCTGTTATATTAACCATTCTGAGAGGTATGAGGTGGTACCTCAGAGTTGTTTTAATTTGCATTTCTCTAGTAAATAGGTATTTAGAGCATTTATGTTACTATAGATGGTTTTCATTTCTTCATCTGAAAACTGCTTATTCATATTCTTTGACCATTTTTCAATTGCATTCTCATAAGTTTGACTCAGTTCTCTATATATCTAAGAAATGAGGCCTTTATCAGAGATACTTGATATTAAAAAAAAACACAGCTTTCTGCTTTCCTTCTAATCTTGGTTGTTTTGATTTGTGGAAAAAAAACTCTTTAATCAAAATTTTTATTTTATATATAGTAAAACTAGATATAATATCCCATTTGGTCATAAATTCTTCCCTTCTCCACAGATTTGATAGGTAAATTATTGCTTGCTCTACTAGTTTCCTTATGATATCACCCTTTATGGCAAAATCATGCACCCATTTTGACCTTATCTTGATAAATGGCATAAGATGTTGATCTATACCTAGTTTCTGCCATGCCGTTTTCCAGTTTTCCCAGAAGTGTTTGTCAAATAGTGAGTTCTTATCTCAAAAGCTTTTTTTCTTCCATCCAAACCTTGCTGCCTTAGGGCCAGGGAAGAAAGTGGGACTGATCTGGGAAAATTCATTCTATCTTCCTATGGATTATTACTTCAGTAGTCAGCTCTTCCCTCTGTAGGTATAGATTAACGGTTGTGGGAAGGTTTTTTCTTGGTTAATGTGCCTAGGGGAGACATGGCATGAATGAATCACAGGTTTCTCTGCTTCCAACACCCACTGGCCAGTCAAGTAGGCTCCCTCTCTTTCCACAACCCTTTCAGGACTCATTGTTAGTGGTTGGGTTTGCACATTAGCTTAAAGGTCAAGTAGCTTCATCTCATGTTGTAAATGAAAACTTATAAGGAATTACACATGTTTGCCCACAACAAAATCTGCTGCTCCCTCCTACTTGTTTAATTTACTCAATATTCTGTGCCTGAAAAACAAGTTAGATTGTCTCTTTTTTTCTGACTGAAATGATTGGATCAAAGACCAGTTCTATGAATTTCAAAGGAATGTATGTTTGGGGGGAGGGATTGTGCCTCTTAGCACTAGTTTTTATGTTTTCTATTTGAATGAATAATATAATACTAGCCCTGGAAGGAACCTTAGAATCACAGTACCATAAAATATTAGAGTTGTTTGAGTCCATATATTCAACTTCCTAATGATACAGAGGGAAAAGTAGGCCCAGAAAACAAACAACAAACAAAAAAACGCCTTAACTAAATAAAAACAAACAAACAAAACTTGAGAAAAAGACATCCTCTTCCCAAGGTCACATTGAGTCAAGTCAGAGAGAGAATTTTCCAGCTTAAGTAGTTAGGAGTCATGGGGGCAGAGGGGAAAGGCAGAGCCAAGATCAGGGAGAAGAGGCAGGAATTGGCTGAGCTGTCCCCCAAACTGAATACCTTTAAATAATGTCCCCCAAACAAATTCTGGAGTGGCAGAACCCACAAAATAGTAGGAAACAATCTTCCAGCTCAAGTCAACTTAGAAGATCAACAGGAAAAGTCTTTTACACCAGGGTGAGAGTAGACCACAGTCTAGCAGTGCAGATCAGCCCCAGCAAGACATCAGTAGGCCTTGGGAGTGACTGAATCAGCAGCAGCACCAGCAGTGACTCCTTTTGGAGCCCTCAGTTCACAGATGGTAAGTGGTAGAACTGGTCAGCAGATAATAGGAGTCCCTTTGCGGGCACTGGGGCAACACTCTGTTGCCTTGCCCATACTTGGATTTGGATCATAGTCTTGGATGTCACTTGCAGAGTGAGGAGGAGCACTAGCAAAACAGAGCTTACAGCATCAGTGCAGTGGGGACCCTCATCACAATTCCAGGGTAGAAAATAGTGCTTGTGGTGACTCACACACCAGAGCAAGGATCAGGAGAGTAGCAAACACATCTCTCCTTAAATCATACAACTTTGGAAGAATTGTAAACTTACAGGTCCCTAGAAGTGTCTCTAAAAGCAGCTGCACAAAGCCCCTGAAGTTTGGGATAGTGTGCCTTCCACCCTTGAAATAAAACCCCACTTTAACAAAGAGTTAAAGGTCAAGAAATAAGTCAAGAAAATAAGCAACCAACAGGGGAAAAAAATGAAACATTCTGACCAAAGAAAGTTACTATGGTTACAAGGAAGATCAAAACACACATTCAGAAGAAAACAACAAAGTTAAAGCTCCAACATCTAAAGTGTCAAAGAAAAATATTAATCTCTCTCTCTGTATATATACATATGTGTGTGTGTGTGTGTGTCTGTGTGTGTGTGTCTGTGTATTCCCTTCAACTACCCTACTAATTAGAAAGGTCTCATGAGTTACAAATATCATCTTTCCATGAATGAATGTAAACAGTTCAGCTTTAATGAACCCCTTATGATTTCTCTTTCCTGTTTACCTTTTCCTGTTTCTCTTGTATCTTGTTTTTGAAAGTCATATTTTCTATTTAGCTCTGGCTTCTCGAGAATGCATTATATTCCTCTACTTCACTGAATATCAATTTTTTTTTGCCCTCATTGATTACATTTAGTTTTGCTGGGTAGATGATTCTTGGTTTTAATCCTAACTCCTGTGACCTCTGGAATATCATATTCTAAACCCTCCAATCCCTTAATGTAAAAGCTGCTAAATCTTGTGTTATCCCAATTCTGTTTCCACAATACTTGAATTGTTTCTGTCTGACTGCTTGCAATATTTTCTTCTTGACCTGGGAACTCTGGAATTTGGCTAAAGTGTTCCTGGGAGTTTTCATATGTTTTATCTCTTTCAGGAGGGGATTGGTGAATTCTTCCAATTTCTATTTTACCCTCTGGTTCTAGAACATAGGAGCTGTTTTCCTTAACAATTTCTTTAAAATTGATGTCTAAGTTCTTTTTATTCTTGTATCACTCACATTTCTCTTTCCAATTTTTCCTCCAATTCTCTTACTTGATTTTTAAAATCCTTTTTAAGCTTTTCCATGTCCTGAGATCAATTCATTTTTTTTTTGGAATCTTTTGACATAGGAACTTTGATTTTGTGATCTTCTTCTGATTGTATGTTTTGATTTTCCTTGTCACCAAAGTAAGATTCTATAGTCTGAGGTTTTTTTTCCCCATGTGTGCTCATTTTCCCAGTCAATTACTCAATCATTTAATTCTTTGTTAGAGTAGGGCTCTGTTTCCAATGTGGAGGGTTTACTGTCCTAAGCTTCAGGAATTTTGTGCAGCTGTTTTCAGAGGTTTTTCTAGGGATCTATTGATTTTCAATTCTTCCAAGGTGGTATGATCTAAGAAGGTGTTTACTCCTCTCCTGGCCTAAACTCCCTCAGTGAGTCACCACAAATACTCTTTTCTGCCTTGGAACTGTGAGGAGGGTTCTGTCTTCGCTGCTGTTACAAGTTTTACTCTTCTAATTTTCTGTCTCACCCCAGGACTACCATCCAGGGCTGTGACCCAGATCCAACTATGGGCAAAGCAATAGAATCTTGCCTCAGTGCCAGCAAAGAGATCCTTGTAAGCTTATTCTAATAACTTATTCAATCCCCTTACTGTCTGTGAGCTGAGAGCTCTGGAAATAGCCACTGCCATTTCCACAGCCACCTTGGGACTGTGCTGGGGCCAGGGTGGACCACTGCTCTCTCATTCAGGTCTGACAAACCTTTCCCTGATCTTATAAGTTGTCTTTGGTGTCTGTGGGCTGAGAAGTCTGGAAACCACCTCAGCTGTGAGTGATTCAGTCCCCTGAGGCCTTCTCTGGGTTTGCTGGGGCCAGTTTATGTCAGAGTAACCCACACTGAACTGCACTCCTCTCCCAGTACAACAGACCTTTCCTGTTGACCATCCAGGTTGTCCTGGGCTGGAAATTTGTTTTATTCTGTCTTTTTGTGGATTCTGCTGCTCTAGAATTTGTTTAGAGTCATTTTTACAGGTATATGGAGGGGTTTAGGGGAGAGCTCAAGTGAGTACCTGCTTTTCTCCCCTATCTTAGCTCTACTCCTCTTAGAACTGACTCTTATATAGAGTTAACGTTGTAGTTCTTCTCAGGGCAGAGCCAAGATGGCCAAGTAGAAGCACAAACTTAGCATGAGCTCCCTCTCCAGTAACTTCCAATACACATAAAAATGACTCTAAACAAACTTTAGAGCTACAGAACCCACAAAGTGACAGAGAGAAATGAATCTCCCACTGAAGGCAGCCCGGCAGGCTAAGGATCTCTTTGCTGGCACTGAGGCAGGATTCTGTTGCTTTTTCACAGTTCCAAGGCAGAAAAGAGTGTTTGTCTCAACAAACAAAATAAAACAAAATGCAAAATCAAATCTCATTAAAAATTAATATAATAAATCAGAACAAATTCCCATATTAGTGTAGCAGCATGCACCCCAAACTTCAGAATAAACAGACAGAATTATCAAGACAGAAACAGATCAAGTAGACAGATTTTCAAACTGTCCAACCATTACATCCATACCCAATCAACATCTGGGTTTTTCAAAGGGGGGGGGGG
>NW_027186418.1:2793361-2794367 GCF_028583685.1 Petaurus breviceps papuanus | reverse complement strand
AAATCACAGAACACTTCTCAAAGTGAGCCCCCAAAACAAAGCCTCACTTCAGGGCTTATATAGCCTTCTCCTGGCTCAGACAATGTAACAACCTTTTGGACCCACTGGCCAATCAAAAAGTATCTACTGAGAAACAAGCCTCCCACTCCAGGCTCCAGGTGCACTTTAGCCTAGGGGCAGGGAAGATCTTTAAATTTGCATTTCCATTACATTCCGCCCCAAGATCTTTCATGCCCATAGCATAGACAAATTACTTTTGAATTAGCACTAAGCATCTCTTAGGTCACATTTTCAAGATACAGAACTAAAGTTACCAAAGTGGCTACTGGCCCTTAAACAAACACAAAGTACATAGCATTATCACTTCAATTCAAAACAAGAGTCCAAATAAAGTTCTCTTTGGGGGAGGGGTATCCTTCCCCTCACACAGCTCCAGCCCCTGATTCCAAGTACAGAGAGGGGGTTGGGCAACAAAACCAACAAGGTGGGGTCCTTGGGGGTCCAAGGCACTTCATCCCACCCACTATAGTCACAAGTCCATCCTCTCCCTGGGTCCCAAACTGTGGGATGCAGCCAGGAAACACATTCAGTGCCCCTGCTTTGCTGCTCAGTTCTTATCTTTTCCTGTGGCTGAATTCCGAACTCCTGGGCTCCTTCTCCTCCCGCAGGTGGCAGCCGCTCCTGGCTTCTGCCCAGGTCCCGATGCAGGCAGCTCACCATTCCTGCTCTCAGCTCAGTGAGGTCCGCATGCAGGCCATTCTTCTCTCCTAGTCCATGGCTCCACAGAGTCACAGCTACCACAACTGGGAAACAAACAATTATCCCAGCCCCCATACTTTCCTTTTACTCTGCAGATCCTGTTTGTGACGCCATTTTGTAGCAGCAAGCACCCGAACTTCAGAATAAACAGGCAGAATTATCAAGACAGAAACAGATCAAGTAGACAGATTTCCAAACTGTCCAACCATTACATCCATACCCAATCAACATCTGGGTTTCAACATCT
>NW_027186418.1:2792062-2792961 GCF_028583685.1 Petaurus breviceps papuanus | reverse complement strand
ACCCACTGGCCAATCAAAAAGTATCTACTGAGAAACAAGCCTCCCACTCCAGGCTCCAGGTGCACTTTAGCCTAGGGGCAGGGAAGATCTTTAAATTTGCATTTCCATTACATTCTGCCCCAAGATCTTTCATGCCCATAGCATAGACAAATTACTTTTGAATTAGCACTAAGCATCTCTTAGGTCACATTTTCAAGATACAGAACTAAAGTTACCAAAGTGGCTACTGGCCCTTAAACAAACACAAAGTACATAGCATTATCACTTCAATTCAAAACAAGAGTCCAAATAAAGTTCTCTTTGGGGGAGGGGTATCCTTCCCCTCACACAGCTCCAGCCCCTGATTCCAAGTACAGAGAGGGGGTTGGGCAACAAAACCAACAAGGTGGGGTCCTTGGGGGTCCAAGGCACTTCATCCCACCCACTATAGTCACAAGTCCATCCTCCCCCTGGGTCCCAAACTGTGGGATGCAGCCAGGAAACACATTCAGTGCCCCTGCTTTGCTGCTCAGTTCTTATCTTTTCCTGTGGCTGAATTCCGAACTCCTGGGCTCCTTCTCCTCCCACAGGTGGCAGCTGCTCCTGGCTTCTGCCCAGGTCCCGATGCAAGCAGCTCACCATTCCTGCTCTCAGCTCAGTGAGGTCCGCATGCAGGCCATTCTTCTCTCCTAGTCTATGGCTCCACAGAGTCACAGCTACCACAACTGGGAAACAAACAATTATCCCAGCCCCCATACTTTCCTTTTACTCTGCAGATCCTGTTTGTGATGCCATTTTGTAGCAGCAAGCACCTGAACTTCAGAATAAACAGGCAGAATTATCAAGACAGAAACAGATCAAGTAGACAGATTTCCAAACTGTCCAACCATTACATCCATACCCAATCAACATCTGGGTTT
>NW_027186418.1:2778210-2791962 GCF_028583685.1 Petaurus breviceps papuanus | reverse complement strand
AAATCACAGAACACTTCTCAAAGTGAGCCCCCAAAACAAAGCCTCACATCAAGGCTTATATAGCCTTCTCCTGGCTCAGACAATGTAACAACCTTTTGGACCCACTGGCCAATCAAAAAGTATCTACTGAAAAACAAGCCTCCCACCCCAGGCTCCAGGTGCACTTTAGCCTAGGGGCAGGGAAGATCTTTAAATTTGCATTTCCATTACAATTAGCCATGTCCAAAAATGTGTCTCATTCTTCATATGATCTCTCTGTCATGGGAAATGTAACATTCTTCATTATCTGGTCCCTAGAGTTATAACTATATGTATATGTAACAGTTATTGTATGTTATATGTAACAGTGTGTTGGTCAGAGATCTTAAGTCTTTTAAAAATTGTTCATTTTTGCAGTGTTTAAGTTACAGTATAAATTGTTTTCAGAATTCTATTCATTTCACTGTAAGGTAATTCATGCAAATCTTCCAGGCTTCTCTGAAAATGTCCACTTCATCATTTCTTATACCACAGTAGTATTCCATTATATTTATATACCATAATTTGTCCAATCACTTTCCAATTGATGGAATTCTTTAGTTTTCAGTTCTCTGCTACTGTTTGAAGAGGTTCTATAAAGATTTTTGCACATATAGGACCTTTTGGGTTTTTTTTCTTTGAGTTCTGTGGGGTATAGGTTGAGCAATACATTCAAGTCTATGTACAATTCAAACCTTTTGGGCATGGTTTCAAATTATTTTCCAAAAGGGCTGGACCAATTCACAGCTCTATCTAAAGTATAACATTGTGTCAGTTTCCTCAAAATTCCTCTAATATTTGTCATTTTTATTTTTGGTCAACTTTATCACTTTGCTGGTTGTAAGGTGGAAACTTAGAGTTGCTTTAATTTCATTTCTCTATTGATGATTTAGAGCGTTTTAAAACTGTCTCTAGAAGGTACTCCTTTAAGATGGGACATAACCCACCTAGATGTTGGAATAGAGACAGCAATCCAAACAAATTCTCCCAAGGGTCCCCTTCAAAAAATAATGCCTCAAATTAAATTCTGGAGTGGCAGAGTCAATGAAAGGTCAAGGTTATATATTTTTGCAGCCTAAAACAACTTAGGAGTTCTGTGGAAAACATCTATGACACTGGGGTGGGGGCAGGTTCAAAGTGACCTTTGAGACAGTTAAGGGGGTTATACTGCTGGTCAGAAAGAGATTACAAAATGCTCTTTGTGGGATCGGGTATAGAGCCTGGCACTGTTTGGCAAATCATTTGCTTTCACACAATTCTGGGTCATAGTCCCATAGTGGAGAGCAACATTTGTGGTCAACCAAGAGGGAGCAGGAGCTTTGCTTTAAGTTCCAGGGTTGAGAGGAGCATTAGCATTGCAGCTGAAGAGGTTATGGGGCTCTTCCTGGGTTAAGAGCAGAGCACAGACCAGGAAAGTAGTAACCATACCTCTCCCCAAATCACACCATCTTGAAAGCACCAAAAGCCTGCAGAATCCTAGAAGTAGTTCCAGAAACAGCATCATGAAAGATAAACCTGAAGTTTAAACAGTGCCTCCCCACACTTAGGTGATCACAGACTAATTTTCTTTTTTTTTTTCATTTTTCAAATGCTTTATTAACTTCTGATTTACATAATTAATTTCCACCAGATTTTCAGTTACAAATTTTCTCCCCGTTTTTCCCCTACCCACCGTCCCAAATAGCAGTCTCACAGGATATCCCCTCCTCCAATCTGCTCTCTCCCATATTTTCTACCATACCCCTTTTGACTTTTCCAGCAGGGCATGGTGGATGTCTATGCCCCAGAGACTGTATATCTTATTTCCCAATTACATGTAAAATAGTATTAAAAAAGTATATATATAAAACATTTGATTTTAAAACTTTTAATTCATTCTCTTCCTGCCTTGCCACCTACCCTTACTGGGAAGATAAGCAGTTCAGTAGAGGTTGTACATGTACAGCTAATGCAAAACATTAACATAGTAGATATATTGTAAAAGACTGATTCTATTTCCCTCCCTACTATCCAACCTCGCACGTGTTCTATTCTCTACTTTGATCCCGACCCTTTTCAAAAGTGGGTGCTTCCAACTTCCCTCCCCCTCCCAGCCTGCCCTCCCATCCACTTTCCCCCCTCTCATCCCCTTCCCCCCTACTCTCCTGCAGGGTGAGATACCCTATTTAGTGTGTTTGTCATTCCCTCCCCAAGCCAAATTCAATGAGAATAAAGTTGACCCATTCCATTTTGCCTTCCTGTTCTTCCCCTCCATTGTAACCATTTTCCCCTTGCCTCTTCAATATGAGTTTACCCCATTCTTTCTCTCCCCATCTCCTCTCATTATATTCTTCTCTCACCTCTTAATTTCACCTTTTAAGTATCACCCCTTCCTATTAAATTGGTCCTGTGCCCTCTATAAATGTGTACCTGTAAACAAATATACACACATTTACATATGTATTGATATGCCTATATACCCTCATATATAGACATACACACACACATATATATATATATACATATATATATATATACACATATTTCTATTCCCTTCAACTATTTTCATACTGAGAAAAGTTTCATCAGCTACAATTATTGTTTTTCCATGTAGGAATGTTAATAGTTCAACTTTGATAAGTTCCTTATGATTTCTTTACCCTGTTTACCTTCTCATGCTTCTCTTGCTTCTTGTATCTGAATGTCAGATTGTCTATTCAACTCTGGTTTTTTCATCAAGAATGCTTGAAAGTCCTCTATTCCACTGAATGACCATATTTTCCCCTGATACATGATACTGGGTAGGTGATTCTTGGTTTTAATCCCAGCTCCTTTGACCTCCAGAATATCATATTCCAAGCCCTTTGATCCCTCAGTGTAGAAGCTGCCAGATCCTGGGTTATCCTAATTGTGTTTCCACAATATTCAAATTGTTTCTTCCTGGATGCTTTTAATATTCTCTCCTTGGTCTGGGAATTTAGGAACCTGGCTATAATATTCCTAAGAGTTTTCTTTTTGGGATCTTTTTCAGGGGGTGATTGGTGGATTCTTTCAACCTCTATTTTACCCTCTGGTTCTAAAACATCAGGGCAGTTTTCCTTGAGAATTTCTTGAAGGATGATTTCTAGGTTCTTTCTTTGATCATGGCTTTCAGGTAGTCCAATAATTTTTAAATGATCTCTCCTGGATCTATTTTCCAGGTCAGTGGTTTTTCCCATGAGATATTTCACATTGCCTTCTATTCTTTCATTTTTTTGGATCTATTTAACAGCATATCGATTTCTCATAAAGTCATTAGCTTCCATTTGTTCCAATCTAATTCTGGAGGAATGATTCTCCTCATTGAGCTTTTGAGATTCTTTTTTCCATCTGGCAATTTTGGCTTTTTAAGGCCTCCTCATTGCCTTTTTGAGCCTCTTTTGCCATTTGAGTTAGTCTGTTTTTTAAAGTGTGATTTTCCTCAGTCAGGTTATTGACTCTCATTTCATAATTTTCTTGCATGGTTCTCATTTCTCTTCCCAATTTTTCCTCCACTTCTGTTATCTGCTTCTTAAGGTCCTCTATGGACTGTAACCACCTCATATTTTCCTTTGAAGCTTTTGGTGCAGGAGTTCTGATTTCATTGTCTTCATACTGTTCCATGCTTTGATCCTTTTTGTCCCCAAAATAGGAGTCTAATGTTGGATTCTTCTCTTTGCTTTGTTTCTTTTGCCACTCAATCACTTGACTTTTGGGCTTTTTGCCACAGTAGGACTCTGCTATGAGGCAGGGGAGCTTCGTACCAAATTTTCTCAGCTGCCGGAGGTATTAGTTTGGTGCTCTTGCTGAAGCCTCCACATGGTCTGGTACTCTGGACACATACCCCAGGACCTCCACCCTAGACCCCAATCCAGATCCAAGTAGGTTAAAGCAAGAACAATTACCCCTCATACTGGTCACTTGGTAGTGACTACACTCTGCAGGCAGGAGCTGAAGCTGCCATGTGGGGGAAGCTGCACAGCCATGTCTCCTCAGTGGCTTCTTTCCCCATGGCAAAAGCTGATGCACTCCCAACTACTGGGTCCAAAAGTCCATACTACATTGACTTCTCACTTTGTTCTTAGCATCTATGTGTTGATAATTCTGGAAACGGCCACAACTTCTGGTGATCTGGAGTCCCTCCAGCCAGTGGCTGGACAGGCTCGCCCTGGGGCTAAAACCTCCAGCTCACACGGGCCTGGGCTTGGCTCCCAGAGTACTGTGCTGGCCAATTCCTCCTGGCCTGCCGGGCTGTTCTCAGTGGGAGGTTAGCTTCTCTGTGTCATTTTGTGGGTTCTGTAGCTCCAAAGTCTGTTCAGAGTCCCCTTTTACATGAATTGGGGAATGTGGAAGCTGGAGCTGCGAGGAGGACCTGCTTCTACTCCACCATCTTGACTCCACCCCCCATCACAGACTAATTTTCACCTAAAATTTAAAGTCAATAAATGGCCTAGACAAAATGCATGAGTGCTAATAATAAAAAAAGGGAAATTCAACATAAAAAGTTACTATGGTGCCAGGGAAAGCCAACATACAAACTTAGAAGACAACATGACAAGAGCTACAAGGAAAACCTCAAAGAAAAATACCAATTGAGCACAAGCCCATCCAGAATTTCTGGAAGAGTTAAAGAAAGAGATGAGTAGTAGAGGAATAATGGGGGAAAGAACTAAGAGTGATACAAGTAAATTATATATATAAAAAAAAGTTAGCTTGGTAAAAGACACAAAAATTTTGAAGAAGATAACACTTAAAAAAAACAAAAAAATGGTCTAATAGTAAAAGAGGCAAAAAAATCACTAAAGAAAAGAACTCCTTAAAAAGCAGATATAACAAAAAAAAAAAAGAAGTACAAAACCTCACTAAAAAAATAATTCCTTAAAAATTAGAATTGGATAAGTGGAAGCTAATGACACCGGGAAACATTAAGAAACAAAACAAAGTCAAAAATTTTTTAAAAATAAGAAAATGTGAACTATCTTATCTGACCTAGAAAAGAGATCAAGGAGAGATAATTTAAGAATTATTGGACTACCTGAAAGCTGTGATAAAAAAAAAAAAGAGCCTAGGCAATATGTTCAAAAAATATACAGAAAAACTGTCCTGATAGCTTAGGTCCAGAGAAATTGAAAAAAAAAATCCACAGATTACCTACTGAAAGAGATCCCAAAATGAAAACTTCCAGGAATTTCATAGCAAAATTCCAGAGCTCCCATGTCAAGGAAAAAAAATATTGCAAACAATCAGAGAGAAATAATTCAAATGTCACTGAAGCGCATTCAGTATCACATAAGAATTAATGGCATCTATGTAAAAGAAGCAGAGGGCTTAGAATATGATATTCCGTACAAGTCATTCCCCAATTGATAGTCAAAGAATATGAACAGGCAATTTTCAGAGGAAGAAATTAAGATATCTATAAGCATATGAAAAAATGCTCTAAATCACTATTGATCAGAAAAATGCAAATCAAAACAACTCTTAGGCACTACTTCTCACTGGTCAAATTGGCTAACATGACAAAACAGGAAAATGATAAATGCTGGAGAAGATGTGGGAAAGTTGGAACATTAATGTGTTGTTGGTGGAGTTGTGAACTGATCTAGCCTTTCTGGAGAGCAGTTCAAAACTATGCTCAATATATTATAAAAATGTTCATACCTTTTGACTCAGTGATACCACTTCTAGGGCTGTATTCCAAAGAGATCATACAAGTGGAAAAAAGACCCATTTGTGTAAAACTATTTATAGAAGCTCTTTTTGTGGTGGCAAAGAATTGTAAATCAAGGGGATTCCCATAAATTGGGGAATGGTTAAAGAAGTTGTGGTATATGAATGTAATGGAATACTATTGCTATAATGGAATACTCATGCTATAAGAAATGAGGAGGAGACAAACTTATTATAACCTGGAGAGACTTACATAAACTGATGAGGGGAACAGAACCAGGAGAACATTGTAAACAATTACAGGTACATTGTATCTGTGATGACTGACTTTGATAGACTGGGTTCCCCTCAGCAATGCAAGGTTGTAAGACAACTCCAAAGGACTCATGATGGAAAAGAATATCCACATCCAGAGAAAGAATTATGGAGTCTTAATGCAGATTGAAGATAACTACTTACTCTCTCTTTTTCATTTTGTTCTGTTTTGTTTCTTCTTTCTTGTTATTCATTCCATTGATTATAATTCTTCACAACTTGACTAATGTTTAATGTGAAGGTATAATGTAAAACCTATATCAGATTGCATGCCATCATGGGGTGGGGGGGAATTTGGAACTCAAAAACTTGTGGGACTGATTGCTGGAAACTGATAGTAAATATTTTTTTTTAAAAAAGAATATGATATTCCAGAGGGCAAAGAAGCAAGGACTAAAACCAAGAACAACTGGCCCAGCAAAATTGAATTCTGTATAATCCTCCTGAGGCAAAATGGAAATGTAATAAAATAGAGGACTTTTAAGCATTTCTGGTGCAAAGGCCAGAGCAAAATAGAAAATTCAACATCCAGACATAAGATTCAAGAGAAGGATTAACAGGTAAACATTAAAGGAAAGTCATAAAGTATTCTATAAGGTTAAACTGTTTATATTCCTATGTGGGAAGATGATACATGTAAATCCTTAGAACTATATTATTATTAGGGTAGTTAAAATAAGTTCACATAGACAGAGGGGATGGGTGTGGATCAATTAGGTTGAAATGATATAAAAAATGAAGGGGTGAGAAAGCAGGATGCTGTGGATAAAGTAGGAAGGGAGAGGTAGAAGTGTAGAACTTTTCTTACATAAAAGATGTGTGCAAGGAAGAGCCTTTATAGTAGAGGGGGAAATGGGGGCAGGGGTTGATGGGCAATGCTTATATTTCACTCTCATGAGAATTGGTTCAAAAAGGAAAGAATACACACACACATATACAAATACACATTCAGGATATCTATCTATCTATCTATCTATCTATCTATCTATCTATCTATCTATGTTCTTGTATATATGTGTGTGTATATGTATATATATACATTTTTGTTTGTTGCTTATTCAATAGGAAATGGTGGGCGGAAGAGAATTACACAAAAGGGGGGTAAGAAAAGCAGAGAGGGAAGGAGGCAGTGGTTAGAAGCAAAACAGTTTTGAGGATGGACAGGATAAAATAAGAGAGAGAAGGAGAAACAGGAAAATGGGATGGGGAGCAATACACAGTAATCATAATAGTGAATGTGAACAGGATGACCTTACCCATAAAATGAAAGCAGATAGCGTAATTGATTCAAAACCAATATTATATTGTTTATAGGAGACACAGTTGAAACAGAAATATACACACAGAATTAGTAGTAATGATGAAAAATGTTATCCACCTCCAGAGAGAGAACTGATGAACTCAGAGTACAAATTGGAATATAATTGTCTCATTTTCTGTACTTTTTTTTTTGCAATATAGTTAGTATAGAAATGTTTTGCATGATTTAGCATCTATAATGTTTATAGATTATTTATAATGTGTACCATTTTAGTGGGGGAGGGAGGAACTAGAGAGGGGGGAAAATTTGAAATTCAAAAAAATTAATATTTAAAAATAATTTTAGAAAAGAAAAATTATTGCTATAGATAATAAATATCAATGCAAAATTTTTAAATAAAAGACCAGCAAGGAGATTACAGCAATATTTCACAAAGAACATGGAATATTACCAGGTTGGATTTCTACCAGAAATGTAGTGCTGGTTTAATATTAGGAAAACTATAATCATTATTGAACATATCAATAACAAATGATGACTATAATAACTAACAAAATCAATAGTATATAATTATCTCAATAGATGCAGAAAAAAACTTTTGACAAAATATAACACTCATGCCTATTAAAAACATTAGAGATCATAGGAATAAATGGGTCTTTTCCTAAAATGGTAAATGGTCTTTTTCTAAAACCAAGAACAAGAGTTATCTGTAATGCCTATAAATTAGAAACCTTCTAAATAAGATCAGGGGTGAAATGAAAAAAAAATAAGTATAGATAGTTTGGAGATCTGCCCTTAACAGTTCCCTTAAGAGCTCTTTTCCATATCCTTTGATCACTTATTAATTGGTGAATTCATTCTTATACATTTGAATGAGTTCCTTAAATATCTTGGCTATGAGAATTTTATCAGAGAAATTTTCTGCAAAGATGTTTTTACCAGTTTCCTATCTCCCTTAGTCACCTTAGACACATTGGATTGTTTGTCCAAATACTTTTTCATAGCATGTACTGAAATTTATTCATTTCATCTTCTGTCTTTCTATCCCTTGTTTGGTCATGAACTCTTCTCCTCTCATGCTTATAATAGTAAGTCAGCCATATATTGAGTGCTTATTATGTGTCAGGCACTGTGCTAAACACTGGAAACACAAAAAGGGGGAAAAGGCAGTCCCTGTTCTCAAAAAGTTAAAATTCTGATTGGGGAGTCAAGCCAACAAGTATGTACAAATAAGCTATATACAGGATAAATAGGAAATAAGTAAAAGAGGAAAGACAATAGAATTAAGATGAATTGGGAAAGGTTTCCTGTAGAAGGTAAGGTTTTCCTTGGGACTTGAAGGAAGTCAGGAGAGCCATTAGGTGAAGATGCATGGGGAGAGAATTCCAGGGATGGTGGTCAGAGAGAAAACCTAGACTCAAGAAATGGAGTTTCTAGTTATTCCTTTGATCTTCTAATTTGTTTATGATGTGGCTTCTTTCAACTAGGTCCTGTATCCATTTGTAGCCTATCCTAGTATACAGCATGAGGTTTTGGCATAAATTTTATTTCTGCTGTACTGCCATCCAGTTTTCCTAACAGGATTTGTCCAATAGTGAGTCCTTGCCTCAGTCACTAGAGTCTTTAGATTTATAAAACACTAGCTTACTAGAGTTTGGGTGTTTTGTTTTGTTTTCTGTTTCCATGTGTTGTTAATTATTCCACTCATTGACCTCTCTGTTTTATAACTAGGACAAAATTGTTTTGATGGTGACTATATAGTTTGAGATCTGGTACTGCTAGATCCCACTTCTTTCCTACTTTTTTTCATCATTTCTCTTGAGTTTCTTGAACTTTTGTTGCTCCAGATGAATCTCATTATTTTTTTCTAGTCATATAAAGTAATACTTTAGTTGTTTTGTATGGCACCAAGTAAGTAAACTAATTTAGACAGTATTGTTGTCATTTTTATTATATTGGCTCAGCTTACCCACAAGAAATCTGAGGTCATTATTGCTACTTCCTTTTTTTTTACTTCAGTTGAAATATAATTAATTTTTCACTGACCCATTATTTTAACTGTATGTGAACATTTATTGCATATGTGTTTCTTGTGCAATGGGAGTTTGGCACGTGTCCAGATCATCTAAGGTGGAGGCATACATGAGGAAGCTGCCACTGGTCGGCAGGAGAACTGACATTGTTATGTACATTTTGACTCAACTTATCATGTAGTTGGGAGAAGCTTTTTCCCTTTGGATACATACTTGGAAATGCTAGCATTTTAAAAATACCTTTAATATATGATCTTGTGAAGGTCTTGATCTCTTTCTGGCATTTCTATGGGTGAATAACTCATTCACAGCAAATGATACCATGCAGTAAGAAGATCAAAACCTGATAGCTTCCTTCTCCAAGTCATGTGATCCTAAGAAACACTTCTTGGAATACTGATCTCTTTCATTTGTCTTTTCCAGCTATAAATGAAGGGGGTACTATCCTGGATCTGAGACCTTTAGCCATGGGAACCTTGGCACTCAAGATTCCAGGCTAGATATTACAGACAGAAGGAAATCCCTGAAAAGTCAGGGTTCCTGGCTACTAATCCAAGAGGGGTTTTGGACCTGCAACTTGGAGGAACAAATGTCATGTAGGAACTAAGCTAATTTTAAGTCCCTCTCCTCTCCCCCAGAGAACAAGATGATAAAAAGATGATATGCCTCTCTTCATGTTGTGAAGAAATTTTTATACATCATTCTTATTATACCTTTGAAGTAAATATTTCCTTATAAAAGCTAATCTTTTAGGTGGTTGAATAAAACTGGGATGCTTGGACTCCTAAAATTTTGGGAGTACAATTAGCTGGGGATACTAGCCAATGACATAGATAAGAAACCTGTCTCAAACCCTCAGTGTATCAGAGAATTCTGGTGGAAAAGGAAATGTAATATACCTGATTCCCAGAGAGTGGGCCTCAAATCAATCCATTTTACACTTATAAACAATGTATTGTTGATTCTGCTTTCTAATCTATTTTAGACCTACAATCCCTTAACATAGAAGCTGCTAAATCTTGTGTTGCCCTGATTATGTTTACAAAATACTTGGATTATTTCTTTCTAACTGCTTGTAACATTTTCTCCTTGACCTGGGAATTCTGGAATTTGGCTTAAAATATTCCTAGGAATTTTCCTTTTGGGGTCTCTTTCAGGGGTGATCACTCTGGTTTTAGAATATCAGGACAGTTTTCATTAATAGTTTCTTGAAAGATCATGTCTAGACAATTTTTTTAGATCTCAGGGAGTCCAATAATTTTTTAATTATCTCTCCTGGATCTATTTTCCAGGTCATTTATGTTTTATTTTTTCTCCAATGAGATGCTTCACATTGTCTTTTATTTTTTCATTCTTTTTTAAAAAAATAATTTATTGATTTCTAATGAAGTCATTAGCTTCCATTTGCTCCATTCCAATTTTAAGGTGTTATTTTCTTCAGTGAGTTTTTGGACCTCCTTTTCCATTTTACCACTTTTTTTAAAAGATATTCTTCTTCTCATTGGCCCTTTGGATCTTTTGGCATTTGGATTAGTTTATTTTTAAGCTATTATTTTCTTCAGCATTTTTTGGGTCTCTTTAGCAAGTTATTGACTTGTTTTTCAAGATTTTTTGCATCACTTTCATTTTTCTTCCAATTTTTTCTCTACTCTTACTTGATTTACAAAATTCTTTTTTTTTAGCTCTCCTATGATCTGCAACCAATTTATATTTTTCTTGGTGGCTTTGGATGTAGGAACTTTGACTCTGTTGTCATCTTCTGGGTGTATGTTTTGATCTTCTTTGCCACCAAAGTAAGATTCTATAGGCTGAGCTTTTGTGGTGCTCTTGGTTCATTTTCCCAGTCAATTACTTGACTTTTTAACTTTTTGTTAAGGTAGGGTTCTGCTTCCAATCTGGAGGATGTACTGTCCCCAGCTTTAGGAGTTTTGTGCAACTATTTTGAGAGATACTTCTAGGGACTTGTAAATTTTCAGTTCTTCCAAGGTGGTATTTTCAAAGGAGAGGTGTTTACTCCTCTTCTGATCTGTGCTCTCACATCAGATCATTTCCCATTTTTATGATCTCTTTGGGATACAGACCTAGTAACGGTGTGTTGGGTCAAAGCATATGCAGTTTTCTAGCCCTTTGGGTATAGTTCCAAATTGTTCTCCAGAATGGTTGGATCAGTTCTCAACTCTACCAACAATATATTAGTGTCACATATTTTCCAGATCTTCTCCAGCATTTATCATTTTCTTGCTTTGTCATGTTAGTCAATCTGATAGGTATGATGTGGTACCTCAGAGTCATTTTCATTTGTATTTATCTAATCAATAGTGATTTAGAATATTTTTTCATATGACTATAGATAGCTTTAATTTCTTCCTCTGACATTTGCCTGTTCATATCCTTTGACCATTTATCAATTGGAGAATGACTTTTATTCTTACAAGTTTGACTCAGTTCCCTATACATTTTAGAAATGAGGCCTTAATTAGAGACACTGTTTGTACAAATTGTTTCCCAGCTTTCTGCTTCCCATCTAATCTGGGCTGATTTGGCTTTCTTTGTGCAGAAACTTTTTAATTTAATGTAATCAAACTTATCCACTTTGCATTTCATAATGTTCTCTACCTCTTATTTGGTCATAAATTCTTCCCTTTTCCATGGATCTGAGAGGTAAACTCTTCCTTGATTTCCTAGTTTTCTTATAATATCAACCTTTATATCTAAGTTTTGTGCCTGTTTTTACTTTACCTTGGTATACAGAGTAAAATCTTGGTCTGTGTCTAATTTCTACCATACTGTTTTCCAATTTTCCCAGCAGTTTTCATTAAAAAGTGAGCTCTTGTCCTAGAAGTTGGAGTCTCTGGGTTTACCAAACAGTAGATTACTTTAGTCATTAACTACTGTGTATTGTATACCTAAACTTTTCCACTGATCCACCACTCATTTCTTAGCTAGTACCAAGGACTTTTGATGATTGCTGCTTTATGGTATCACTTAAGATCTGTTGTGGTTAGGTCACCTTCCCTTGCATTTCTTTTCATTCATTCCCTTGATATTTTGAACCTTTTGTTCTTCCAGATGAATTTTGTTTTTTCCAGCTCTATAAAGTAACTTTTTGATAGTTTGATTGGTATGGCACTGAATAAGTAAATTAATTTAGGTAGAAATGTCATTGTTATTATATTGGCACAGCCTACTCATGAGCAACTTATATTTTTCCAAATATTTAGATCTCACTTGATTTGTGTGAAAAGTGTTTTGTAATTGTGTTCATATAGTTCCTGGGTTTGTTTTGGCAGATAGACTCCCAAATGTTTTATAATGTCTACAGTAACTTTAAATGGAATTTCTTTTTCTATCTCTTATTGTTTGACTTTGTTAGTAATTTACAGAAATGCCAATGATTAATGTGGGTTTATTTTATACCCTGCAATTTTGCTGACATTGTTTATTATTTCAAGTTCCTTTTTACTTGATTCTCAATGTATATCTCAAGATATTCTCAAGGTATATCTAAGCATATCATCATATCATCTGCAAAGAGTGATTTTTTTAAATCAAATTAAGCAAAGTTTTATCTATTTTATTGTTTGTTTTCATAAAACTAGGTCTTGGTTTTATTTATTAGTTCAATAGTTTTCTTTTTTAGAATTTCTAAATTGGTACTTAAGTGAGGATTTTTAATTTGTTCTTTTTCTAGCTTTTTTAGTTGAATGCTTAATTCATCAATCCTTTCTTTCTCTATTTTATTCATGTGAGCATTAAGAGATGAAAAAAAACTTCTCCTAAGAACCAATTTCACTGCATCCCATAAGTTGGTATGTAGTCCCATGACTATCATTCTCTTGTATGGAATTATTAATTGTGTCTGTCATTTATTGTTTGACTCATTCATTACTAAAGATTAATTTATTTAGTTTCCAATTGATTTTAGTCTATCTTTTCATAGTCTTTTATTGCATGTAATTTTATTGCATCATGATCTGAAAAGGATATATTTAATATTTCTGCCTTGTTGTACTGGATTGTGAGGTTTTTAATGCCCTAATACATAGTCCATTTTTGTGTAGGTGCCATGTACAAAATACAAATATTCCTTTCTATTCTCATTGAATTTTTTTTTCCAGAGGTCTACCATATCAAAGTTTTCTAAAATTCTATTCACCTTCTTAACTTCTTTCTTATTTATTTTGTGAATAGACTTATCTAGTTGTGAGAGGAGGAGGCTAAGGTCCCCTACTAGTATAGTTTTTCCTGTCTATTTCTTCCTTTAACTCCCTTAACTTCTCCTCAAAGAATCTGAATACTATACCACTTGGTGCATACATGTTTAGTAATGATATTACTTCATTGTCTGTGTTGTCTTTTAGCAGGATGTAGTTTCCTTATCTCTTTTAATTAGATCTATTTTTGCTTTTGCTTTGTCTGAGATCAGGATTTCTTTTTTTTTTTTTTTTATAAGCA
>NW_027186418.1:2714449-2778110 GCF_028583685.1 Petaurus breviceps papuanus | reverse complement strand
TTTTTTTTTTTTTTTTTTTATAAGCAATCGGGGTTAAGTAACTTGCTCAAGGTTACACGGCCAGTTATTTCTGGGTGTGGTGCTGAGTATCTGAGCCCGGATTTGATCCAGGTCATCCCAACACTAGAGCCGGTGCTCTTACTCACTGAGCCACCTGGCCGCCCCTAAGCAATTGAGGTTAAGTAACTTGCTCAAGGTTACACGGCCAGTTATTTCTGGGTGTGGTGCTAAGTGTCTGAGCCCGGGATTCGATCTCCAGGTCTTCTCAACACTGGAGCCAGTGCTCTTACTCACTGTGCTACCTGACCGCCCCCTGAGATCAGGATTTCTACCCCTGATTTTTTTTTTTAATTCAGCTGAAACATAATATATTCTACTCCAGTTTTTTTACCTTTTCTCTGTGTGTATCCCTCTGCTTAAAATATGTTTCTTGCAAACAACATATTGTAGGATTAAGGTTTTTAATTCACTCTGCTATCTGCTTCTGTTTTGTGGGAGAGTTCATACCATTCACATTCACAGTTATGATTTCTCTGTGTGTTTTTCTCTCCATTTTATTCCCTTCCCCCCATTTATGCTTTTTTCTCTCCTTTCTTTCTTTCCCTCTTTACTAGAGTTTTGCTTTGGACCACTACCTCCCTCAATCTGCCCTCCCCTCTGTCATCTCTTACTTTTTCTTCCCCTTTTCCTTTACTATTTCTCCCTTCCCTTCTATCAACTCCCTCCCTTTTCTTTCCCCTTTCCTCACTTGCTTTCTATAAAGTAAATTAGATTCCTATACCTAACTGAGTATGTTATTTCTTCTTTGGGCCAAATCTGATGTAAGGTTGAAACAATGCTCATCTCCCTCCTTTCTTTCACTCTACTGTAATAGGTCTTTGTGCCAATTCGTGTGATATAATTTATCCTTCTCCTTTCCTCTTCTCCCAGTACAATCCCTTTCCATCATTTAATTAGATTTTTTATCATCACATCAAAGTCAACTTATACTCATACACTCTTTCTATGTATATACCTTCTAAATGTCATTATAAAGATACAGTTCTTGAGAATAACAAGAATGCTTTTTACTTGTAGGGGTGTAAACTGTTTGTCCTTATTGAATAACATATTGGTTTGTTTTTTATTTCTTCCTGGATTACCTTTTAATGCCTCTCTTTAATCTTGTATTTGAATATAAAATTTTCTGTTGAGCTCTGGTCTTTTCATCAGGAAGGTTTAGAAGTCCCCTAATTCATTGAACGTCCATTTCCTACCCTGAAAGATTATGTTCACTTTTGCTAGGTATAGATCCTTTCTTGTAATCCAAGCTCCTTTGCCTTATAGAATATCATGTTCTAAGTCCTCAGATCTTTTAATGTAGATGCTTAAAGGTCCTATGTAATCCTTTCTGTGGTTCCATGATATTTAAATTGTTTCTTTCTGGCTGCTTGCAATATTTTCTCCTTGAAATGATTATTGTGGAATTTGGCTACAATATTCCTTGGTGTTTTCAATTTGGGATCTCTTTCAGGAGATGATCAGTGGATTCATTTTTTTGTTTGTTTCTTTTGGAGGGCAATTGGGGTTAAGTAATTTGCCCAAGGTCACATGGCTAGTTTTTGTGTTAAGTGTCTGAGGCCGGATCTGAACCCAGGTCCTCCTGACTCCAGGGCCTGTGCTCTACTCAATGTATGACCTAGTTGTCCCCATCAGTGGATTCTTTTGATGAGTATTTTACTTTCTGGTTTTTGGATCTTGGGGCAGGTTTCCTTGATGATTTATTGACAGACACTGTCCAGGCTTTTTTTTTTTTATCATGGGTTTTGGTAGATCAATAATTCTTTTTTTTAAAACACAATTGTGCTTTTTAATTTGTGCAAAGTAAAATGAAACAACGAGATCAGCTTTGCATAGTGGATAGAGGTCAGGCTTTGGAGTCAGGAGGACTTATGTGTCCTGTCTCTTATGCATTCTGGCTATATTACTGTGGGTAAGTTATCTAACTTCTCAATAATAATAGAGATGGGGTGTTGACGTGTATTGAAATTTTAAGACCAGTTTCTACAATGGCAGTTTCCCACAAGTCTATACTTCCTTCACTCCAAAATAATTACACCAATAATTTTTAAATTATCTCTCCTGGATCTATTTTCTAGGTCAATTATTTTTCCAATAGGATGTTTTATATTTTCTTCTATTTTTTCACTTGATTTGTATGACTGATTTTTGAGTCTTTTTGGGGTGTAAGACCAGTTTATATTCCCCTTTGAGATTTTGGATGTGTGTAGATTGATAAAGTTGTCCTCTTTTGAATTTGTGTTTTCATCTTCCCTTTCCCCATAGTAAATATTGTCATTGTCTTTTTCTGTTTTTTGCTTGCAATGTTCACCTATTTCCTGGCTTTTTAAGTTGAGGTCTTCTGCTGGAGCACAGGGGACACTGACTCAAACTTCTTGTCCTGGGGTCCAGGGACCTAGTCACAGCCTTTGGGTACTGGGGCCTCGGTTCCTGGAAGCTGGAGGCTGTCAGGTTCTGACAGCTTTCCTGATACTGAGTTGGGGTCATCAATACTGACATTCTTGGGGTAGAACAAATCTGGCCCCTGGAGAGTGGCTGCTCTGAAGCACCAGAAGGTCTAGCTGCTGGAGGATGCCTGTCCACCTGGAGTTTTGCTGAAGCATAGGGAGGTTTGACTGCTGTAGTTTATTGGTTCCCCGACCTGCACCAAGGAACTTGGGGGTCCTGGTATTGGTGCTTGCCTGCTCTACCATTCTTGGATTCAGGATCTCCCTGTGGTTTGCTGAGGAGGGACTTGATTGCTGAGGAGGGACCTGGCATTCTGGGACAGTTCCCATTCTGTACTGCTTCCCTACCACCAGAGCAAAAGGGAACTTTCCCTTTATCCCCCTGAGCTTCCTGGGTTAATAGACTGCTGCACCCCATCTTTCTGCAGGTAACTATTCCAGAGTTTTTTCCTGGGGCAATATATTCTGGGTTTTTAGAGGTTAATAAGGGAGAGTGAGATATAATATTATAATATCATCCATCTTAGCTCCTGGAAGTCAAGTCCATCAGAATTTACATTTTAATGGGAGAAGACAATGTATAAAAGGGAACTGAAAAGTTAGTGGGGGGCCGAATTAGGACATGGCAATGAAAGTCATGTGGAAATGAGTCAGCACTATAGCTTGGAAAAAGGAAAAGAAATCTTTGGCCCAGTCCTTCTCCTTAAATTGGAAATTGGATGAACTAGTCAATGAGAAGGTAAGGCCTCAGGAGTAGAGAGCAATTCTTATGTGAAAAGTAGTCCAGAGGTGGAGTGAGCTTCCAGGATGAAGGAGTTACTAGGTCATGGTAAAGAAAATCCTGTGAAGACGGTTCAGCATTCAGTCTGGAGAGGGATAAAGAGATATGGTTAAGATTTTAAGTTGAGCTCTGTCTTCATCTCATCTCATCTGCCTTTGACTCTGGATGCAGATACAATGATACTAGTCACTGCTATCCCAGGGATACCATTAGGATTCAAATAAAAGTCCAAATCTTCCAGTCACCTACTGTTCTCAAGGACCTCACTACCAAGCAATTCCTTTTAAGGAGAGGTCTCTTTGTCTCGGTCTCAGTCTCTCCTGTCTCTGTATCTCTATCTGTCTGTCTGTCTCTGACTGTCTCTTTCCTCTCTTTCCTCTTCCATCAGAAAATCACATCTGTTAGGTTCTGGGCTAGCTATTATTTTTACACAAATTGGAGAGAGAGTGATCAAGTCCTTCCTCCAATTGGATTTCTCACCTAGTTGAAATGTCTTTAATTGATTCAGGGAGGTAGCCAGGCATTGTTCACACCTACGTCTAGTTCTGATTGATTTAATCAACAAGCCACTCTCATTTGACCAAGATAATTGCTTTTAACTGGAATGCAATAAGTAATGGACTCCCAACCTTACATAAATGTCATGTTTTCTCATTAAGCTCTTTGCAGGCAGGAAATATTTCCCTTTTGTATTTCTATCTCCATTGTTTGGAACATAGTAAGTACATAGTGAATTTTTGCTGATTGATTGGTTTCCAGTTTTTGCTACCACAAACAGTAATGCTATGAATATTGTGCTTTATATTAGACCTTGGATTCTGACTGACTTTTTTTGAAGCATTTGCTCATTAGTGGGATCACTAGGTGAAAGGCTATGGACTGTGTAGTATTTTTTCTTGCATAATTCCAAATTTAAATCTAGAAAAGATGGGTCACTTCACAGATCACAACAATGCATCAGTGTGTGCCTATCTTCCCATACCTCTTCTAGCATTATTCCCATACATTTTTATAATTTTCATGTAGTAAGGTAAAGCCTTAGAACTATTTTAATTTATATCTCTCTTGATTATTCATCTCTCTCTTACTGTTAATGATTTCCTGTAGTCATTTATAGTTAGCATATCTTTTGAAAACTTCATATTTTTGACCCATTGTTTATTGGGAAATTTAAAAAATGTTATATCAAATGAATTAAATTCATTTGTGCATGTTACATGCCCCACTTAGACTGTGATCTTCATTATAGCATGGACCGTGTGCTCAGAATAAAAAGGGTGTTTAATAAATGTTTGTTGAATTTAATTGAATCAAACTGAATTAGTGGTTTCCAGAGTCTTGATTTCCTTGGCCTTTCACCTTCCTTCCTACCAGGAGTTTGCTGCTCACACAGGACAAAGCCATATTATTGGATAGGGAGCAGTTTCTTCACAAAAGACTTTCTTTTCGTCCTTAATATATAATAGGAATAATTGTTTCAGGGTAATATATATTTTTAAGCCTATAGTAGACTTATTAACTAAGGTAATATGCTCCCTACACTCCAAATTCTTCCACCATCTATAGGCCCTGGGATCAGAAAGACCTGAATTAAAATCTTGTCGCAGAAAGGAGCAGACCTTGACTTGACTGAGGCCAAGTTTTACAGAAAAAATCCTTTTATTAAGAGGATTAATTCTGTGAAGTTTAGATTCAATAAAGGGTCACATTTGAAGACCTAGAGGGCCATATGTGGCCTTGAGGCCTCAGGTACCCCATCCCTGCCTCAGACACTAGCTGAATAACCACAGGCAAGTCACTTAACCTATGTCTGCCTCAGTTTCCTCAACTAAAACGTGAGATCTTAATTAGCACTTACTTCACAGGGTTGTTGTGAATATCAAATGAGATAATGTTTGCAAAATCCTATCAAAGGATCTGGCACAAATTGTTGACATTGATGTTCAGTCATGTTTTCATTGTGTCCAACTCCTCAAGACCCCATTTGAGGTCTTCTTGGCAAAATACTGGAGTGATTTACTATTTATTTCCCCAGATCATTCTGTAGATAAGGAAACTGAGGCAGAGTTCAGTGATTTACCAAGGTTCACACATCTAGTAAGTGTCTGAGGCCAGATTTGAATCTAGGAAAATGAGTCTTCCTGACTTCAGTCCCAGTGCTCTATCCACCGAACTACCTAGCTGCCCTGGCACATAGTAGGTACTGGATAAAGTGTTGGTTCCCTCCCCCTTCCCTTTAAAGGAATAAAAAGAGGCATAATTAGAAATGGATATGAGTTGTACCTAGCTGAAGTACAGCAAGGGCATGGAGAAAGGGACCACCAGTGCATCGCATTTGCTTTCTTTCTTTCACTACTCCAGTTGCTGACACCAGTGTTCACACTAAAACAACATTCATATAGCCCCTGGTTGTCCACTTATAAATCATTTCTCATGGTCTCCCGTGGAGGTTTGTGTTTGGAGAAGGAGACTGCAAGATGTTGCTGCAGCCAACTGCCATGGCCCTGACACATTCAGCAGCAATGAATGATGTTGTTCCATGTGTTAGGGAGTGACCCCATGGCCTCCTCTGTCTTTTCTGAGAGATCCTCAAAACTCCTTCTGTGCCTGAACCCACCTTCCAGACCCCATCTAATATTAGCATTCTCTTTTCCAAAGATGGGAAGAAATACAGCTTCCAGTGTCTTCACAGAAGTTGTTATTATAATGGGATGAAGGCAATTTTCACTTGACTTTGATAATAATCAAAATCAACCATTTCCACACTGTTTTACAATGAGATTTATGTATGCAGTCTGATATTCACAAGCTCATGAGCTACAGGGAACAAGTATTATTATTCTAAGTTGACAGATGAGGAAACTGAGGCCCATTGAGATAGATGGGCTTGCCCAAGGTAATACAACTAGAAAGTGAAAGGGATAGGATGCAAACCCAGGTTTACTGATTGGAGTATCCCTTTGGCAGCACTAGCTTTGATTGGGTGCTTGGAATGTCTATGTTTGTAACTTCAGTTTGTAAAATCAATTTGTAAAACCAGTTTGTAAAATCACATTCCCACTTCCCCCAGTCTCAGAGCATTAACCTTTCCCCTTCCCCCTGCCAGCATTCTTCTCAGCAACAATTCATGAACTGTTTATCTCCCCTTAGTATAATGGCCAGCTGCATCTATGAATCCTTCAATACATTATCTGTAAGTTAACTCCTTAGCCAATTATCCACATACTGAGTCTCTGTTAGCCTTGGTTCCCAACATCCATCCCACATGACACTGATGGGTGGCAGACTAGGCATTTCTCAGTCAGTCCTGACCACTAGCTGACTTAGTGACTTAGTTTCAAGCCTAAAACCATGCCTCCAGGTAGCCCCCCTTGGGCTATTTCCCAGTGAATTATGGGTAATATGCCTGCACAGTAGATGATAAAAGTGCATGTTACTTTAAGCACTGACCACTCCTTAACTCCTCCCTAATCCCACCCTTACTCACCTAGTTAGCATAATTGGCATCTAATTTACTATTGTAACTCTTTATAAATCATACCTATGACTTCTTTAAGTTTGCAGGTTACCTAAGACCTCTTGCCTGTTATATAGCATAATAATAAACTTTTACCAACTTGACTCAGAATGCTTGAGCCTATGAATTCATTACAGACTGCCCACTTCAGGGACTTTGGTCACTGGAGCCCCTGTAACACCTATCACCCCCTCGTCAGCTTCCGCTTGAAAATTTCCAGTGATGTCCCTATTTTGCCATTTATCCTGTGTGACATAATTTATTTATTTAATTAATTGGTCATTTAATTAATTAATTAAAGATTCCCCTTGAGCTCTTTAGGTATCATTTTCCTTATCTGTAAAATGAGGAGGTTGGAGTAGATAATCTCTAATGTCCTTTCCAATTCAGATGTCTGTTCTAGTTTTAAAGCCCACACTAATGTTAAACGTGTTGGGGAAAAAAAATCTTCTCCCAATTTCCAGCCACTGTTCCTAATTCTGCCCTCTGGGCAACAAGGAGTAATATGACATAAAGGCAATTTATGGGAATATTAGCTACTTAGTCCCTCTAATATCAAGATCAAACTATGGCAAGGTTGCATCTTTCCCTCTGTAAACATGGAGTCCATGTCAGGTGAGAGAGATGAATTCATATGGGAAGAAAAGAATGATAGCATCAGATTTTGAGTCAAGACACAAACTTGAACTTGGACTCTGTCACTGACTCACTATAGGATCTCAGTTATTTCTTCTCTCAGGGTCTCAGTTTCCTTATCTGTCAAATGAGGGATTTTGACTCCATGACTTCTAAGTTGCCTTCCAGCGCTAAATTCTAAGAGCTTATGAAAAGTGAGTGAGTTTTATGGGAGGAATAAAAGGTCATCAGAAGAGATTCTGCAAGGGAACAAAGCCCAGTGACAGATATCCTTTCTTGTCTATAATGAAAATAAGAAAAAACTGAAAAAGTAACCAAAAGCCGATTTAAGACTCTATAGTTCAGGTTGGACAATGTCCCTCCTGGAATTGACTCTATCAGAACAAGGATGTGGCAGGAAGGAGGGAAGGAAGAGAGGAGGAGATCCTTTTAAAGATAAGCATGATCTACCTATTATGGATAATGGAAATGGTCAGTGATTAACCCTTCCCCACACCTCATAGAAATGTACATTTTTAGAGGAGAGAGTCATTGTGGGTTTGAGAAGGAAACTAGGATAAGACCATGTAACTCTCGGGGACTATTCTTCATTTAGACATCAGCCAATTTTTCCAGATGTCAGACACACACACACATATACACACATGCATGCAGAACTGAAGAGGCCAACAGAGTATTGTATTTGCTTCATCAAATAAAGATTTCTGTAAATAATGTCAAATGTTTTTTTCAGGAAATACTTGGCTAACCCACCACCTGAGCCAGGGAGAACAGCTCTCACAGCAGCTAAAAATTAATATCATCTGGTATTTTTGTTGTTTGGCATTCTTTGCTGGTAGGGAAGAGCCAACAGGGGCTGAAAACAAATTTGGAAATCATGCAACACCTGGATGCTGGAGGCTTTGAGTAAGAGAAAGCTAACAACTTCGGCAACCCTGGTCTATGAGGATCTCCATGTGGATTTAGATCAGTGGAAGATTGTGAGTGTCAGGATATCCATTTCCCAATAAACTCCATGGAGAATAATGAAGGTGACTGAAGGAAGATCAGGGACCTTTCCAATTTTTTCAATTTCTCATCTAAAACTGATTAAAATTGAAGGGCTAAAGGATAGCAGCAGGTGAATGAAAGTGGAATGAACTGGAGAAGGCCCTGAGTGCAAAACATGTACTTAACTCATACATTTTTACCTAGTTTGAATTTTTGTCTATTATTCAACACTGAGAACTTGCAGCTAAAACCTGCGCCTACCTTTCTCAAAACCCCTCTCTTGGAACTTTATGATTTCTCATATTGACCTTGGTTCCCCCTCTAATACCACCTCTCACTTAGATCCAATCTTTCTCCTTGAATTTTCAAAGACCCCTGGGTTTGGAGTGAGAGAATCTGGATTCAAATCTCAGTTTTCTTCTTTCTTTTTTTTTTTTTAAATTTGGAGGGCAATTGAGGCTAAGTGACTTGCCCAAGGTCACACAGCTAGTTTTTGTGTTAAGTGTCTGAGGCCCGATTTGAGCTGAGATCCTCCTGACTCCAGGGCTGGTGCTCAATTGACTGTGCTACCTAATTGCCCCTATTCTTTCTTATATGTACTGTTTGGTAAGGTCTCTTAACTTCTCTAAGATTCCATTTCTTCTTATGAAAAATGGGGGGATTTTGTTCTAAGGCTCTTTCCCAATTCTGATGTTCTATATTCTGTAGTTCTAAGGTCTTTTCCAGCTCTGATTTTCCATGTTCTATGATACTAAGATCCCTTCCACCTTTAATATTTCAGATTCTATTATTGTAATGCTACTTCTAGCTCTGACATTCCCTGTTTTGTGATCCTAAGGTCCTTTCCAGCTCTGACATTTTGTTTTATGATCCTAAAGCTCCTTCTGGTTCTGAATTTCAATGTTCTAGTGTCCTTCCCTGTTTTGACATGCAGTTTTATAATCCTGTATTCTTATTCCTATTGCCCTCTGATGCTTCACCTTGGTTTGGAAGTGGCTACAAGGTGACCAGGTCAGGGGAGAATAAGCCCTGAAATGGCTTGCCAAGCAGGAACAGGTTAAAGTATGGGTCTAATGTTGAAATGTATGTATGTTGTCCAAGGAGCAGCGTAATTAAGTTAGAAAACCTCCATTCCTGAGATAGCTACAGCTTTGTGAATTTTCAAGTCATCTACTTAGTTAAAGAAGTGTTGCAATCTGAGTTGGTGGAGAAAGGACAAAGATTGATGAGACTACCTATCTGCTACATTTAATAGATGAGGAAACCAAAATTCAGTGACATCAATAAAAACAGAGAGCTCAGATCTCTAGGATGGTAGTAGGCTAGTCCATGATACTGTAGAGGCCAAGCAGGGCTCATGGAGGGAACCTGGTAAAAATTCTTTGTGGTTACAATTCTAGGGACCCAGAGAACCCATATGGCTCCCTCTATGTTCTCTTGGCTTGTGTGTGGATGTCTGAGGAAGTCTTGTTGTGCCAGGTTACATGCTCCTTGAAAGTCAGGTGAAAGAAGGGTTCAACTGAAGTTTGGACATTGACAATGTATTCTAAGCCCTTCACATGATTTCTGTTTCAGAGCTCTCAGGACCTGGATATTTGAAAGCCTTCCATTCTTTCTAGGACCAGCTCAGGTGCCAACTCCCGTGTGAAATCATCCTGGATCCCTCAGCTAAAAGTAATCTCTCCTACCCCAAATTTTCTTACAGTGGGTTGTTAGAAGATTTTCTCTGGCCCATTACATCCTGCCTTTTAGAATATGTAATTGCTTCTCCACATTAGCTTATCATTATTATATATGAGGACAGGAACTATTTTTAATTTCTTCTTTTTTTTAAATTCCTTAATCCTCAGTACTTAGCATTGAGCCTTGAGCAATAGATATTTCTTTATACATTTATTTATTTAATTCATTAATACAGATTAATAAATGACTTGCTGGTTACATTTAATGGAACATTCCTTTCACCATGGTATTCCATACTTAGAAAATACACTGCTTCCTCACGGGATGAAGTTCTAGTTGTTGTTTTGATATTCAAGACTCTTGGATGTTGAAAAGTTGAAAAATGATGAGAGGCAAAGGACACTGGATTTGGAGTCAGGAGATGCAGTGGAGGTGGCTTTGCCACTTTTTACCCATATGACATTAAACTAGTCATTTAACTCCTCAAATCTCAGTTTCCAAATTTGTAAGATGGGGTTGGACTAAATAATTTCTAAAGCCCCTTTCCAGCACCAAATCCTTAATCTTGTGAATAAAATTGAATTGCTGAAATCTCTGAATCCCAAAACTCTACTCAGTGGCCTGGCTCATTGGAAGTTGGCCCAGGTAGGTGAGAGGATATTGCCCAACTACTTGTTTATTGTTTTCTGTTGGATCCTCCACAAGGCCAATTCCCTAATTCCCTGCACCTGCCCCCAGCTACCTCACCTAATGGTTTAAGGGCATTAAAGGAGTTTCCAGAGATGTTGGAAGTTGTACCCAGGTAGTAAACAGTATCATGTGAGAAAGTGACTTAAGAAGTTGGAAAAGGGAATAGAAAGCCTGTTTTCTATGTGTGACCTCCTGGCTGCTGAGATTGTGCACAGTTGGAACATTCTCTTTCCTTTTTTTTTTTTAAGACTTTGTGGAATTTACTGTCAGCAAGTGAGGCAAAGTGGCAGAAAGGGAATGATGCCTAGCTTTGGGGACTATTTATTTTAACTCTGGCATAAGAGAGCCAGACCCTATAATAAGGGTGAAGTAAAGAAACACATATGGCAAATGTCAAAATGAACATAAAGTGGGGCAACTTGAAAAATTAAGAGAACTATCGGAGGTACACCCAAGCATGATGGATTGGGGAGAGGGAGAGAAGTACTTTGAAGTGGGAAAATTGTTTTATATTTATTTTTTTTAAATCAAGAATAAATGAATTAACAAAAAGTAGACATCAATAGAGGTTACTGAGTTAACAGAAAATATAAATTTCTTTTCATGATTTCCTGGGGTTTCTTTAAGCAATTTCTTCACCTGCACTTGTCAGCCTGAACTTTGCCTTCTGAAGCCAGAAGGCAGAGGCATCTTGACTGCTCATATTTTTCCAGTCAAGTTGAGTTTTGCCACACACCCAATAGAGAACAAGAGAAATGAGGATTTCGGGAAGAAGACTAGATCTGGAGTAAGATAACCTGAGTTCAAACCTAGTTCTGTCATTCTGAGATCTTTTTTGTGATTCAGTCATTCAGTTGTGTCCAATTCTTCATGACCTCATGGACCATAGCATGCCAGGCTTTTCTATCCTACATCCTGAAGTCTGTCCAAGTTCATGCTCATTGTTTCCATGAGATTCTCTATCCATCTCATCCTTTGCCATACCCTTTTCCTTTTGCCTTGAATCTTTCCCAACATCAGTGTTTTCCAGCAAATCCTGGCTTCTTATTATATGGCCAAAGTGTTTAATTTTCAGCTTCAGTATTTGACCTTCTGGTGAACAGCCTGAATTAATTTCTTTAGTTAATGAGTGTTTTGATCTCTTTGCTGTCCAAGGGACTCTCAAAAGTCTTCTCTAGCATCACAGTTTGAAAGTGTTGATTTTGTGGTGCTCAGCTTGTCATATGGTGCAATTCCCACAGCCATACATTGCTACTAGAAAACCATAGCTTTGACTGTATGAACCTTTGTCAGCAAGGTGATGTCTCTCCTTTTTAGTATGCTGTCTGGATTTGCCATAGCTTTCCTTCCAATGAGCCAAGCATCTTTTAATTCCATGACTGCCGTCACCATCTGCAGTGATCTTAGAGCCCAAGAATATAAAATCTGACACTGCTTCCATTTCTTCTCCTCCTACTTGCCAGGAAGTGATGGAACCAGTTGCCAAGATCTTAGGTTTTTTTTGTTGTTGTTAAGCTTTAAGCCAGCTTTTACACTCTCCTCTTTCACCCTCATCAAGAGGCTTCTTAATTCCTCTTCACTTTCTGCCTTCAGAGGGGTATCATCTGCGTATCTGAGATTGTTGGTATTTCTCCCGGCAACCTTACTTCCAGCTTTTGATTTATCCAGCTTGGCATTTCGCATGATGTACTCTGAATATAAGTTAAATAAATAAGGTGAATACAGCCTTGTCATACTCCTTTTCCGATCTTAAACCACTCAGTCGTTCCATGTTCGGTTCTAACTATTGCTTCTTGGCCAGTAGACAGGTTCCTCAGGAGACAAGTAAGATGATCTGGTACTCCCATCTCTTTGAGGACTTGCCACATTTTACTGGGCAATTCATTCTAAACACCCTTGTCTTCAGTTTCTTGATATGCAAAAATGAGGGGATTGGATCAGATTTACTACTAACATTTCTTTCAATTCTAAGTCTACAATTCTATTTGGGTGTCTTGATGAATATGGGCATAGTATACTTTAGAAGAGAGGCAGCATGGCATTGTGGAGAGAGGCCTGGCCATGGGGTCAGGAAGAGCTGTATTTAAGTCCTGCCTGCATCTAACTCATACTGATTGTTTGAGTGTATGCAAAGTTCTTAATCTCTCAGTGGCCCAGGTAACTCTCCTGAGTCAAAGTTGAAAATGAGTTGCTCAGGGCTAATGTGGAAATATGTTTTGCATGACTTCATAAGTATAATGAGTATTTTATTTCTTGCCTTCTCTGATGGGTGAGGGAGGGAGAAAATTTAGATTTGAAAAATTAAAATAAAAAATGTGTAAGGAAATGAAAGGAACAGCTAGGTGGTGTAGTGGATAGAGCATTAGCCCAGAAGTCAGGAGGACCTGAGTTCAGATCAGACTGTGAATATTCACTACCTATGTGACCCTTGGCAAGTCACTTAACACAATTGCCCCCCCCCATATATGTGTGTGCATCTATGTATACATGTATATATGTGTATATACATATATACATAAACACATATATACATGTGTGTTTGCATCTATGATGAAATCAGGACTGAACAAATAGTAATCATTTATAAGTGAACTCCTGAGTGCTGCCTTTTTTCCCTAAAATTATGGAAAAGTATTTTTCTAGTTTAGAATCTTGATTTTATATAGCTTTACTAAAGAGAAAGTTGAAGGACAACTTGGGATAGTAGAAAGCACTGAACATGGAGTGAGAAGATTCTAATTTAAATTTCTATTTTGACCTTTTACTAAATATTTCACTATGGGTAAAATGCCATAACGTTCTTAAGACTCAGTTCCATCCTCTGTATAATAGAGATAATAATATGTATAAATAGTAAGATTGTGGTACCACTCCTCGACCACCTAGCTGAATCATCCTCTAAGTCATGTCCATTAATCATGTGTGTACCTCCAGGATTCTGCCTCGGGTCCTCTTCTCTTTTCCTTTCTACTATTATGTACTATTCTGCTCAGGAATCTCATCATCTAGAATGGATTCAATTATCATCTCTATGCTGATGATTCTCACATATATTTATCTGGTCTATTTATACAGGCTTAACCTCTGTGCTGCCATCTAGTATCCCATCTCTGACTGTCTATTAGATATGTCAAACTCGATACCCTAGACATCTTAAACTCAAATGTTCAAAACTGAACATGACTTTCTGTAGTACCAACACAATATTTACAGCACCAATGAAGATGGTAAATATGCCGGCATAGTACTCAATCACAAAATACAATAGACTCACCATATAGAAGCCAGAAGCTAAACATTTATTTAGACACCAGAAAACTGAATCCCCAAACCAGAAAGCCAAATCCATCATAGTAACAAAGAAGTTAATATATCATAGCACAGCAGTGTAGCAGCAAGCACCCCAAGCGTCCTCAGGGTTTGCTGCCAGCACAGGTTCTTGGATCTGCTTTGTTAAAGGAAAGCAACTCAAAATGGGTTAACAAGTTTACTTTAATCAGTCAGATATGTATCATTTACCTCATTCAGGGGAAAAAGGTCAGCACCCCGAACTTCAGAATATACAGACAGTATTATCAAGACAGAAACAGATCAAGTACACAGCTTTCCAAACTGTGCAACCATTACATCCATACCAAACAACATCTGGGTTTCAAAGCTGGGGGGCTCTGGACAACGGTTAGCCCAGAGTTTCATCAAATCACAGAACACTTCTCAAAGTGAGCCCCAAAACAAAGCCACAAATCAGGGTTTACATACCCTTCTCCTGGCTCAGAGAATGTAACAACCTTATTGACTCACCGGCTAATCAAGAAGTATCTACTGAAAAACAAGCCTCCCACCCCAGGCTCCAGGTGCACTTTAGCCTAGGGGCAGGGAAGATCTTCAAAATTTACATTCCCATTACAAGCAGGGAGTCACACCTTTCTTTAGCCTTCCCACAAGCAAACACTCACAAGTCTAGCTGTCTCCCTGGGTATGTCCTCTCCTCCCTCCATCTCTTACTACTCTGACTCCCAGCTTCCTGTAGGCTCTTCTCCACCTTTTAGAAAACTCCTCCCACCACAGGCTCTAGGTGATTACATTCAGCCTGTTAGGGAGCATGGAAGATCTCCAAATTCCCATTCCCATTACACCTTGCCCCTAAAAAACGAAATAGAAAACAAAACACAACAGCAACACCCTTCTTCCTAACGTTCCTATTATTTTTGAGGACTCCCTATTACTCTCAATTACCCAAGTTTATAACCCCAGATGTCATCTTCAAATCTTCACTCTTTCACAGCCCTTATCCTCAGTTGCCAAGTCCTGTTGATTCTAATTTTGTGATACTTGTCATTTATGCCCCTTTCCCTATTCTCACACTACCTGTTGATGCTGTCACTTGATATTTGGACTTTTACAGTAGCCTTCTAGGTGAGCTCCCTAACTCAAGTCTCTGCTCACTTCAGTTTGTACTTCACTTAACTGTGCAAGTCTGACTATGTTATCTCCCTACTCAACAAACTATAGTACTTCCCTGTTAGCACCAGGGTCAAATATAAACTATTTTCTTTGCTTTTTAAAGCCTTTCATAGCCTTGCCCCCCTTGCCTTTCTCCTCTCCACGTACACTTGGATTCAACAACATTGGCCTCCTTGCTGTTCCTTACAAAAAAGTATTTTATGTCATAACTAGGAATTTTCACTGACTTTCTCCACAATGCTTGGAATTCTCTCCCTCCTCATCTCTATCTCCTAGTTCCTTTGGCTTCCTTCAAGGCCCAGCTAAAGTCCCAAATTCTTCAGGAGGTTTTCCCCAAGTCCATTTAATTCTGGTGACTTCCCTCTGTTGATTATCTCCAATTTATCTTGTATATAACTTAATTGTCTCTATTAGACCATGAGCTCCTTGAGAGCAGAGACTATGTTTTGTCTTTCTTTACCCAGAGTACATAGTAGACAATTTAATAAATGCCTGTTCTTCTAACTTGTGATATAGTAGGGAAAACCCCACTGGAGGTGAAACGGCTTTGAACACCAATTCTTGAGAAAATCACTCAGCCTCTCTAGAGCTCAGTTTCCTCATTTGTAAATTGCCTTCCATTTACTATGGATATATTTTTCAACATATCTATTTAATTGCATTTTGTACACCCCCCACCCCATTAGAATATAAGACCTCTGAGAGTAGGTATAGTTTTGTTTTTTAACTTTCTTTGTATCTTGAGTCTTTAGAACAATGCCTAGCATGTGGTGTTATAAAGTACTTAATAAATGATTATAGACTGAACTAAATGATCTCTGAGTTTCCTTTGATACTATGATTCTAGGTCTAGGTAAGGGCTCTTTTGCAATAAATATAAATAATCCAAGCTTTTCCTTCCTTCTTTTTTCCCTTCCTTCCATTTTATTCAGCTTTGTATATTACCTTAATTTAAGCCAAAAACTCTGCATATCATTATTGCTCAGGAAATGTTCACAATCTTTATGTATGTATGCATGTATCTGATGATTTGCTTGTTAATTAAGTAGTTAACTCGTTGACTTATTTTTTATTCATTCACTCATTCATTCAATAACTATGGATTTAGTTTCTGATATCTGCCAAGCAGTGTGCTAGGTGCTAGAAATAAAAAGACAAAAACATAAAAAGCCCCTGCCATCAGTTGCTATCTTCTACTGAGGGATAACAATTTGTATTCAGGTTAATAAATGCAAGAAGAAATTAGAAATTAATATCACAGAGAAAAAGAGTAAATATCCTAAAAACTGAAAGATCAGGGACTAGATCTATTGTCTAATCCCTCCTGCTCAGGCTCGCTGAGGCTAGTGGATTGCTTGAACTCAGGAGATCTGAGCTACAGTAGGCTTACTTATACTGATTATATGTTTAAATTTAGGTACCTATATGGGGATCCCTTAGGAATTCCATATAGGGACTCCAGAAGGGTCACTTGGCTATTTTAAGGAGGGATCAACTGGCCTAGGTCAGAAATGGAGCAGGCTAGGGCAGCTAGGTGGCACAGTGAATAGAGCAATGGCCCTGGAGTCAGGAGGACCTTAGTTCAAATCCAGCCTCAGACACCTTAGGCAAGTCATTTAACTCCAATTGCCCTGCCCTCCCCACTCCAAAAAAAGAAAAAAAAAGAGAGAAAAAAAATGTCATCCTGTGGCTACTTATCTCGTATATTTCCTGAACAAAGAATGTGCATCCTTAGGAAGGAAAGTCAATCAAGGGATATAAAAGACTGCTTTTCTGATGGCTAGCACTGTGCTCTTATTATTAACACTGATGCTCAGATCCTGGGTGCTACAGTAATATTTACATGATGGGATCATACCTAGGATTCCAATCCAATTGACAAGCCTCTCACCAAACTAGCATAATGAAATGATGACAGCTTTTACTCTCCAGTTTGCCTACATCCTCTCAATTCTCCTGGTCCTCAAACTAATATCAGCTCAGTAGGAAGAATGGAATGCCCAGGTTCAAGAGGGGTGGTTGTCTTTTGATACCAGATATTAAGTGGGTACAATTGTGCTAAACATTTGGCAGGGTAGCATACTAAATAGAAAGCTAGTCTTGAACTGCATGACTGGGCAAGTCACGTAATCTCTCAGTCCCCAAGATTGGAAACCATGGAACAATCAGAGATCTGTATTAGGAAAGTAGATTTCTACTCTGGAAATTCCACTTAAGAAGGAAATTACAGTTCTAGGATAAAATATACACAAATCTTTCATAGCATTATAGCTCTTTCCTCATCTTGGACTCATGGGAAAAAGAAACCAATGCCACTAGAGAAACTACCCTCTCTCGCTAGCTGACTCCACTTGCTACCTTTGAAAAGTACTGGAAAATCAGTGAAATGCAAATTACTGGCACATTTCCTTCCTGAGGTCAAACCGATAAGATAATACTCAATGTCAATCTCTGTGGTCCAATTTCTGTTGGAAATATTGGTAGTAAGAATTTATGAAGATGTTGACAAGACTTGAATTTTACATAAAAAATATAGATTTAAAAGTTTCTTAAATATTCCAGTAGTGGGGTCCTAAATTTTCTCATCTGTAAAATGAAAGAATTGCATTAATGGGACTCTGTGGTTCCTTCCAGCTCTGAATTTTTAATCCCATTATTCTCTTTCATAAAGAATAAACATTAGGAATCAGAGAATAGAAACTCAGAAGACAGAAAGAGAAGAGAATTAATGAAGAGAACAAAGCAAAGAAATTATTCTTAGAAAATGATGCAAAAAACCCCCAGCAAAACTGATCCTTTTCTTCTCCTTAGGCACAGGAAATTGCATAAATTATTAGACATGGTGAGTGGCTCAGTCTGTTTTACTTAACCTCCCCCCCCTTATTACAAGGGAGAGAGGGCTCTTTTGAGGAGAGAGTTATTAGAGAGTGAGGATAATATTTTACAAAACAATGATTTTTAACAGTAAAATGATAAAAGCATAAAAACCAAATGATTTTAATTATAGGCTTGAGAAATGTATAGATCACTCACAAAAATCCACCCATACTGCTCAAGTTGAAACTCAAACCTAGTCCTTCCACTTTCAAGTCCAGGGTTCTTACCACCAATGCTGGATAGGAAAATGATAATCTTTGTAGCTACTCCAAGACTGGACCAGGTGCCCAAATTATAGTAGATGTTTGTTGAGGTGAATTTATTTTAATTGCATTGTTATATTGAATTGATTTCAATTTAATTTAATTGCCAGTGGCTGAAGAGACACTGTCAGACACTTTCACCATCAGATACTCTCTATTTCTTCTTTTTTTTTTTAAGTAATTGGGGTTAAGTAACTTTCTCAAGGTTACACAGCCAGTTATTTCTGGGTAGGTGCTAAGTATCAGACCCCAGATTCGATCCCAGGTCATCCCAACTCTGGGGCCAGTGCTCTTACTCGCTGTGCTATCTGGCTGCCCCAGATACTCTCTATTTCCTAACAGTTAGAAAAAATACTATTTGCCTTAGTAGGTCCTGAGATCCTTACATTGGAATTTTTAACACATTTTATATATGCCTTTTGTCTTTATGTCAGTAATTTTAATTCCCACTTTAAAGTGAACTTGCTCAGGTGACAAAGAAAAGTAACCAAAAAAAAATATCATAATATATTGTATAGAACATTTGGTCTTAAAAGTCTCCCACCTTCATGATATATCCTCTATGACTATTTTTTTCAGTTTCTTGTAGTTTAATTTCTTTCATATGATCTTTTATTTACATTATTGTAGTTATTGTATATGTTCTCTTGGTTCAGTTTATTTTGCTCTATATCAGTTCAAACACATTTACCTATATCTTCCTGATATCTCCCATATTCATAATTTGTTACTATACAATAATTTTCCTTCACATTCATGTACCATAATTTTGTTCAATCATCTCTAATCAATGGGCACATATTTTTTCTCCAATTTTTTTGATAGTACAAAGGGCAATGCTTTGATTATTTGGGGGTATATGTATTGAACATTTGTGTCTGTCTTTGATTTCCTAAGTAGATGGATAATGGTGCTAATGGGTTTGGAGAGTTTTGAAATCTTTCTTGTGGAATTCCAAATTGATATTCAGAATGGTGGGACCACTCTCCAGCTTCCCAGTTTTACCAGTTCTCATCTCACAACACCTCCAAAATGAACCGTTCTTATTTTCCGTTATCTTTGCTATTCAGAGGTATATGACTTAATGTGCATTTCTTTTACTGTTACTGATTTGTGGTACATATTCATGTGATCATGTTAGTTTGCAATTCTTGCTTTGCAAGTTGTTCATATCCTATGTCTTTAACTACTTAGGAAAGAGTTCATGATTTATATAATACATATATTTAAAAAGGCATGAGCTCAAACACTAACATGTTAATTTCCTACATATTTTATGTCTTAGACTTCAATTGGTTGTATATGATGCAAATATTACTTTGCATTCTAACATTTCTCTTCCAGGTCTACTTCATTGAATTTATTTATGCAAAAACTTTTAAATCTTATGCTATAAAAGTTGTCTTTTATGACTTTCTCTATCCCTTATTAAAAATTCTTCCCCTGGATGTGGTTATAATTTTTCTTTTAATTTATCTTTAAAAATTGTATGATCCTTTATATTCAAGTCAGGCATTAATTTTTATCTTTTTATAGTATATGTTATAAAATGCTGTTCTAATGTTAATTTCTGCCAAATGATGACACATCCTGGTAGTGTGATACATGCCAAGATGCTTAATCTATCAGTGCTCTAGGCAGCTTTTTAAGACTGTAAATTACAGAGAATGTGATAACCTGCTTTAGTAAAGAGATATTCCTTATCTCTTATTATTATGAATGAAATTGTTATATTGAAATATTACTCTTATATTAATGAAATCATGGGTCCAGTCCCCATCCTTGTCCTTTGTCTTTTTTTTCCTAAATTCATTGTTGACCAGTGAAAATCAATTTCTCTAGTATGACCCCAGCCCCCAGGATACAAGAAGGCTAAAACGAATAAATGTGGAGACTGGGAATTAATATCCCTCCTCTTTTCAGCCTATTGCTTGACTGGCACAATTAAGCTTAATTTCCTTGCCCTCTGCCCCTTGTCTCTCACTCCTTATTAGGGAATTTAGAAAAAATTCTCAGTCTTTTGGTCTCTAGATGACAGTACAGTCTCTCCTATTATCTTGATGACTTTTTGCCTCAATTCTCTCTCTCTGTCCCTCTGTCTCTCTCTCTGTCTCTCTGTCTCTGTCTCTCTCCATATATATATATACACACACACATATGTATATATATATACATATGCACATTTATATAATATGTAATATACCATATGAGAATATATGTGTATACACACACATACAAATATATGGTATATAACATTATGGTGTAGGTGCTCCTTGAGGGGCTCTGGGTCTTCAACTGAAACAAGGATACTCTCCCCACCCCCCACCCCAGCTGTGTGTTGCTTGCTTTGGCCATGGAATCCAAACACTGAGATTGACTCTGGTGGCAGCTGTTCTCCTCCTCCTCCCCTTATGAATAGCAATAAAGTTTGATAAAGCTATCTGTCTCTGGACACTGCTTGCTCTGAACTCCCCTGAAATACATATATTTACATTTAAGATCATAATTTTCAGCTTGAAGTTTTCATCCACTAAACATTATATATCTGGTTGAATTTTGTTCATTTTTAAAAATCATTATGTAGTCTCTACAATTTTGTTTTGTATTGTTTTCATTCTAAACTGAACACATTTCACTCATTCATTCATCAAGCAAATATTTTATTAAGGCTAGGAATATAAAGGGAACATTGAACCCCACCCACCTACCCAGAAGCTTAAATTATATTTGAGAAACAAAATCTATGCAGTATGCAGTTAAGCTAACACAAAAATATACAAAATAAATACAATTTTTTTTTCATGGTGGAACTAGCAACATTGATGTTGCAAGAATGAAAGTGATTGCTTTAAAATAAGGAATATATAATGTAATCTGGAAAAGGAAGTTAGTTAATAAATCCAAAATGCACAATTCATTGAAAAATGACTTTTTTGTTTGGTTGTTTTTCAATCATGTCCGACTCTTCATGGCACCATTTAGCATTTTCTTAGCAAAGTCACTGGAGTGGTTTGCCATTTCTTTCGCTAGCTCATTTTACAGATGAGGAAACTGAGGCAAACAGGGTTGAATGATTTGCCTAGTTTCACATAGCTTTTAAGTGTCTAAGGCCAGATTTGAACTCAGGAAAATGAGTCTTAACTTCAGGTCCAGCACTCTATCCACTGTGCTACCTAGCTGCTCTGGAAAATAACTACATTATTAATAATAACTCACATTTATATAGGACAAGATATATGTATAAGGGAGGTAGTGGAGGTGATATTATTGTCATTTTATAAATGAAGTATCTGAAATCCAACAAGCTTAGTGGTGGGGCATGGTGGTACATGTCTATTATCTCTGCTATTGGGAAACTTGAAGCTGGTTTATGAGTTGAGCTTAGAAGCTCTGAAATGCAGTTGGGCCAAGCTAATTGGGTACCTGCCCTAAGTCTGGCACCAATATGGTGAGCCCTGGGTAGGGTATGAGGTAGAGAGGTTCCTGTCTAAGGAGCTCTCTCTGGGTCTAAAGCAGAGAAGTTAAACACTTCTTAACTTGTTTTAGTGATAACATGATCCTCTCCAAAAAGGAAATTCTACTATGGATATGATTCTGTAGTGGTGAGGAATTGATGGGAACTTTTGTGAGAAGTCATCTTATAATTTATAATAGAGAGGGAAACAAGGTATAGTATGACATGTACCCTAGATTTTTCAGAAAGTAGATTTCAAAAGGTTCTGAGGAGAGACAGGTAAAATCCTATGGTAATTCAGAAGAAATCAACCCAGAAGGAAGAAGACATTTCCAATGTTCCATGAATTTCAAGGTTAAAATTTGGAAAATGCAAAGAGAAATAATTCCAATGAGGAGGAAAATGGTATTTATTGGAAAGACAAAGGTAGATCCACAGGGAACTCACCAACCAACTTAGATTTTAAAAGAAATATACAGAAGATAGAATCAAAGCCAAGTTAACAGAAGATAAATGTGAATGTGGCATACTCTTGTAAAAATAGTGACAGGAATGCTAAAGCTCACGAGTTGAGGTTGGCAAAGGAAACTAAGAACAACAAAAAGGGCTTTTTTAGTTATACTGGGAGAAAAATAAGAATCAAAGAAGAGATAAGACTTTTGCTTAGGGTTTCTGGGATGATGATAAAGTGACAGCACAGAGAAATTAATGGAAATGATAGAACAAAAATTACTTACAGGAAGCTGATATCCAAGACAAGGAGATAGAGACAGTGCTTAGCTGTCTTTGATGAATTCAAGTCACTTGGCCTGGATTAACCTAGTCCTATATTGTCAGGTCCTGATTAACCCAATTGATCTGATTGCAGAGCCATTGTCAGTGATATTTGAAAGACCACGGATCCATCCTGGAGGATGCAATAAGTTTTTCTTCAGTCATTACCATCATGTCTATCTAAGTAGCTCTCTCTGGGTCTAAAGCAGAGAAGTTAAATACTTTTTTGTGACCCCATTTAGGGTTTTCTTCGCAAAGATACTGTAGTTGTTTGCCATTTCCTTCTTTACAGGTGAGGAAATTGAGGCAAACAGGGTTAAGTGACTTGCCCAGGGTCACACAGCTAGTAAGTATCTGAGGCCATATTTGAACTCAGTAATTAAGTCTTCCTGACTTCAGGCCCAGCACTATATCTACTATGCCACCTAGCTGCCCCAAAGCACAAATTAACTTCTTGTTGTTCAATAATTTCAGTCATGTCCAAATCTTTATGACCCTATTTGGGATTTCTTGGCAAAGATACGGAGTGGTATGATTTTTCCTTCTCCAGCTCATTTTACAGATGATGAAACTGGAGGCAACCATGGTAAAGTGATTTGCCCAAGGTCATACAGCTAGTAAGTGTCTGAGGCCAGATTTGAAGTCAGGGAAGATGAATTTTCCCAACTCCAGGACCAGAGTCCTATTCACTGTGCTACCTACCTACCTGCCATAAGTTTGGAGAAGGGCAAATATTCCAATTGTTTTTAAAATGGAAGCAATCAGAATCTGTAAACTAACAGCCTGTGAGCTTGCCTTTGATTCCTGGGACAATTCTAAGACTCATCACTAAAGAGTTGGTTGATAAATATCTAGAAAAGGAAGAAATTTCATGAAGAAGCAATATGGAGTCAGTCATGTCAGACCAAGTTCATTTCCTATTTGAAAGAATGACAGAACTCGTGGGTGTTCTATGGTGAATACCATAGATGTTGTTTACTTAAATTTCAATAAAATTTTTACTAAAATATCTCATAATGCTCTTTTAGAGCAGATGGAGAGGTGATGGATTTATAAGTGGCTGAATGGCTAGACTAAGAACTAGTTATGGTTCATTGTCAGTGTGGCAGGAGGTCTGCGGTGCAGCACCCTAAAAAGCTGCTTTTAGCCCTCAAGTGTTTAGTATTTTTATCAGTGACTTAGAGGGTGACCTAATTTATGGTATGACTATGAAATGTGCAAACACTCTACATAATTGAGTCAGGATCCAAATGGATTTCTGTTGGCTAAATTAGCATTGGACTGAATCTAATAAGATGAAATTCAGTATCAACAAAGGTATTGTCATTAGGTAAAAACAAAACTACATAAGGATCTGGGGCATTTAGTGGAGTATAATATGATATGATATGATATAATGTAATGCAATGTAGTATAACAATATAACATAATATAACATAACATACTATAACAATATGATACAATGTGATGCGATACAATATGATATGATACAATGTAATATGTAACATGATATAAGATGACATGACATGACATGATATAATATAATAGTTGGTATTGTGGTGTGGTGGCAAAAAAAAGTTAATACAATTTTGAGTTGTAAAATGAGAGGCATAAATTCCTGAATAGGTGAGGTAATCATCTTTTGTCAAAACTCATCTAGAATATTATAATTATTCTAGGTGTTTCCATTTATGAAGGACCTTGACAAGTTGGAGAAAACTCAGAGAATAACCACTAAGGTGAAGGGTCTTATTCCTGGCATAAGAAGATTGCTTGAAGAAACTGGGCATGTTTAGCCTGGAGATAAGAAGATTTCAGAGAGACTTGATGATTGCCCTCGAGTATTTGAAGTGCTGTAATATGGAGGAAGTAGAAAACTTGATCTTTTGGACTCCATAGAGTAGAATCAGTAATAATAAATAATGCAGATTTAAGCTTGATATTAGGAAGAGGTTCCTATACATTAGAGTTGCCCAAGAGTGGAATGGGTTTCCTCGAGAGTAGTGGGGTCAGCCTCTTTAAAAGTCTTCAAGCAGAGGCTAAACAACCATTTGTCATATACATATACATTTACATATAAATAAACACACATATAGACATGAAAGCACACATATATGTTAAAACATGTATATCTGCATATGTGTATAGTACAGATGCCTTCCTACAAGTTGGAAAGGGTGATGGTAGACTAATTTCTTCCTCTCAGATTCTGTATTTCTGTAAAAAGTAACTGTGAAAAAAAGGTAAAAAGTAAGGAAAGAGAACTCATACCAGTTTTACTAGTAAATATCAAGAAAAAATGTTAAGTAAAATATTAGCAAAGACACTACAGAAATATTTCCCCAAATGTATTCATTATAACCAAGTTAGAATTTTATTGGGGCAGCTAAGCAGTGCAGTGAATAGAGTGCTGGGCCTGGAGTCAGGAAGACCTGAGTTCAAAGCTGGCCTCAGACACTTACTAGCTGTGTGACTCTGGCCAGGTCACTTAACTCTGTTTGCCTCAGTTTCCTAATATGTCAATGAGCTGGAGAAGAAAATAATAAATCACTCAAATATCTTTGCCAAAAAAAAACCCAAAATGCGTCATGAAGAATCAGACACGACTGAAAATGACTAAGCAAAAGCTACAACAAAGAGTTCCACTAAGAATGAACATTAGGTAAATCATTAGAATAAATATAAATATAAATATATATATATATATGTATATACACACACATACATGCATATATATGTATATATAAAATCTATATTGGATTGCTTATAGTCTTGGAGAGGGTGAAATAGGAGAAGGAATAAAATTTGAAATTCAAAACGTCTTTTTAAATGTTGAAAAAAAATTTAACATGTAATCAGGGAAAATAAAATATATAAAAACTTTAAAAAATAAAAATATCACAATGAAAAAATTATTAGCATAATTAATTATATTCAGACAAAAAAACCATGCGCTTTTTTCAATAATATAAGTCTGACCACGTCATTCCTTTCATTAATGTTCTGTGGTTCCCCATTGCTTTTAAATAAAAATATAAACTCCTATTTTTGCATTTAAAGTAAGCTCAGTCTGCAGCCCACATTTCTAGATTGATTACATTTTCAATCCCCTCACACACTGTATACACTGGCCAGGCTGGTTTGCTTGCTATTATCAATACATTATCACATCATATTCCATCTATTACCTCCATGACTTTGTACAGACTGTATACATATATAGTCATACATATGCACACACATGTCTACATATACATGTGAACATACATCCATGCCCACATATATACAAGCCTGCACACAGATGCACATGTATGCACATGCATGCATGCATGTATACATGTATTAATGCACACACTGCGTAGGCAGCCAAAGAGATGCTTGATAACTACCATCTCCCTCCATCACACAGGCTTCCTTTGTTATCTGGGCCTCATCACTTCCACACTCCACCTATGCCCAGTTGATTGACACCCTCTTTTCCACATATACAGCCACATCCTTAGTTCAGACCCTTATCACCTTTCAGCTAGACCATTGCTATAGCCTTCTAATGGATATCTCATGCCAAGTCTCTGCCCATTCCAATTCATGCTCCATTCTTGTGCTAAAATAACTTCTCTAAAGCATATGTCCAATCGTGTCTATCCCCTGCTCACTGAGCTCCAGTGGCTCCCATTTGCCTCTGGGATCAAACATAAATTCTTCTCTTTGGCATTTAGGGGTCTACCCTTCCTCCTTATCCAGCATACTTCCTCCACATGCTTTATGATCCAGCTACATTGGCCTATCAGTAGTTCCTCAGGGATGACACTCCATCCCTCATTTCATTACCTTCGCCCTGGCTGTCTCTAGCCCTGGAATGTTCTGACCTCTTTTTTTCTCCCTTAATTTCTTTGGCTGCTTTCAAGACTCAATTTAAATTCCATGAGGCCTTTCCCAGCCCCCCAGGCTTTCCCCTTTCAGATTAACTTCCTGTACTCTGTATATATCTAACATGTACCTAGTTATATACATACCATCTTCCTAATTATTATTGTTGTTAAATAGCCTTTTTTTTGTATTTCCAGCACTTAGTCTATCTACAAAGTATATAATGAATGCTTATTGACAGACAAATATTCTACACATTTACATGTACATGTTCATGTGTACACATGCAGAGGCTTACAATTGCACTAAGATTTTTGGGGACAAAATGAATAAATGTAATTTATAATTATTATTTTACAACAAAAACGAATACTGCTGCTGCTACCACTACTCTTGCTGCTATAAGGACACATTACCTCTCCTTAAATGGCAGGCTAAATAATTTAATATAAGCTATCATTATTATTATTATTCATTATTATTATTACTCTAGTAAATATTATTAGCATTTCATGCATCACATATATCACATTTAATAGATAAAGTATGTATTATATTAGCAAAAATATTATCATTATTCACCTTAGCAATTACTGATTGGACCCTTACTCTGGTTAAGACCCTATACCACACAATCCTATACTTTATAATGTATTCCCCTGTATTTTTCTTGAATTACTTCATAAGAGTTAATTTTCTTTTCTCCATCAGAAAGTCAAACCATGTTTCCTTTCCTCTGTAGTCTCCATAGAACCTCTGTAGTCCAGGACTTGGCATATAATAGGTCTCTATAAAGGTTAATTTATGTGTGTGTGTCTTTTCTCATTATTTTGTGAATTGTGATCCTTTCTCCATTTAGAAGAGGGTTTTAAATTGTTCTACTTGGCCCAAGAGGACAGAATCATTATTAAGTGTATGGGAGTTGGGGAAAAAAAGAAAAAGATTTTCATGCAACATTAGTAAGAGTTCCCATATAATCAGAATGGAACAGGCTATCTGAGAAGTGGAGAGCTTCTCATCACTATAGGTCTTCAGTGAGAACCTAAATACCATCTTGTCAGGGATGTTAGAGTGGGAATTCAAATTTTGGGTAAGAGTTAGGTCTAAATGACCTCTGAGATTCCAATTCCAGGATTGTTTTCTTTTAATGATTTCACTTTTCCTACCTTCTATTTTTTTTCTTAGCTAAAGCCCCTTCCCCCATCCCAAAGAGATAAATAAATAAAAAGTATCCTCAACTGTGAAAAGCAATTCAGTTCTGAATTTTTCAGTCCTGAGTTAATTACACTTTTAATTGGCATGTTTACTGATTCGGGGATTTCAAGTTAACAGAATATCCCCACTGTTTTTACAGTAAACCTTATGCAGGCTCCCTGGCGCTCACTCCTGCATGGGCCCACTCGGCTTCTCTCTTGCCAATGAGTGGTCATAACATAAACATCTATTTTCGAACACTATAGAAAATGAGATCACAGATGGTGGGAACCAAGATTCTTGGAAGACTTTCTCTTGTGCTTAACTTAAGCTTCAAAACAACTTCTTGCAGCAAAGGGTACACAGTTTTCTTTGCTTGCTGGCACACAGACCCCACTTACAGAGAGATAATGGCTCCAGACCAACCTTCAGTGCAGCAGGGCCCCATTTGCCACATTTCTTTACAGCCTGGGTGTGGGTCTACATTTTAGCACTTGGAATGTCACAACTCCACAGAGTCAAATAGTGGCTGTTTCTGGCCAGTCCATGACACAGAGTTTTAACATGTGCCCTCATGCCAGCATTAGAAAGGGGTCCTAATTCCACTGATTCCCAAAGTGAAGAAAATTATACACTGGGTCAGGTTAGTAGTGAATATCTGCCCAAGTCTATCTACTGTTACTATGAGGATGAAGGTTTTCAAGTTGGAAGAGGGTTGATTTTTTTTTGCAACTATTCCCAAATAGAATCACCTGATTCTACTTGCCTGTGTCTATTTTCTCTCCAGCTCTGCCTAAGCTGGAAAGGGTCTTAGAATCATAAAACACAGAATATCAAATCTGGAAGGGACCTTAGAAATCACAGAACATAATATGCCAGAGCTAGAAAGGAGAACACGTATCAGTTGAATCAACTCCTCACTTTAACAGACACGGTGACTGAACCCAAGAGGCGTGAATGGCAGTGCTTCCATCTCTTTGGCAATTTCATCTTCTCTTTTCCAAACCTTCTCTCTTTCATTGATGCTGCTAAAGCTGCTGCTAGCTCATATTTGTATAAGATATGTCATACAGAAGGTTCCCGGTATAAATTCCTGTGGCAAAATTGGAGATTTGTTGTTTCTCTTGGTTTCTAATAGCTATCGTCCCATCTAGCCTGGACTTCTGGGAGCCTTTCCTTGCCTACAACATATCATCTACAAGACAATCCTTCAGCTACTTGAAGAAAACAATCATTTCTCCCCTAATGTTTCTCTAAATTAAATACTCCCAGTTCTCTCAACCTATACTTTAAATTACTTAGTTTCACCATGTGACATTATCTGATGATTGAATTTGCCCTGAAGCGAAGGGACAGCCAGTGAGTGTATATATGTTATTGTACATATATGTAATACATGTATATATTAGGAACATGTATTAATAACATATGTGTATTACATGTCACATGTATAATATAATATGAGAGAGAAAAGAGGGAAGAGGAGAGAGACACTAAAATGATTTTGAAACCTCAATGACACTAAATGCTTGTTCCCTTCAGCTTCATTTTTTTTTTCAACTCTGAAAGGGCACATTGCGTAACTTTCTCTTTTTATAAGCGCCTTGTTTTGCAAGGTCAAGGCATGCCCTAACAAAAGCCAACTTTTGTTTATGCTGGATACTTTTGCCTGATATGAGAGGGTCTAATCTGAATTATTAAATAAGGTTAATATGATATTTTTCACATTTAAGGTATTCTGAAGATCTGTAAATACAATACAGCAACTTTTCATCTCTAAATGGGCAAGTTCCCTTTGATGGAATGCCCAAAATGTAAGAGATAGTTACAAAAATACACTTTTATCCCATTTGCCTTGGTGAAAAAATATGAACAGGAATGTAGAGAGAAGGGGGAGAGGCAGAGATGGAGCAAAAATCACATGGTCAAGGTTCCATTTTTGAAAAGCTGTTAGGAACTCAATAGAAATATCTTATGGTATAGAAAACATAAGGAATTAGAGTAAGAAAATCTGGTTTTAAATGACAAGATTATTTTAAAGTAATCTGGTTAAACTTTAGGGCACTAATCTCTTTGTCATAAGGTAATCATATCATAAACATTAAGACAAGGAAGGAATTTGGGCAAATTCCATGACCTCAGTTACATGGAAAGCACAAACATCTTTAAAATCTGTGGTCTAGTCCTAGATCAATTGCTGACCTCAAACGAGTTACTTCTCTCTTAGTCTTTCTTCCTTTTCATTTGACTATAAAACAGGGTATACCCCATTACAAATAATTGGAAAATGCGTTGAACATGTGCTAATGATTAAAGTAAACCTCTAGATATGTGGGATGGGGGAGCTCCATGTAAGGGTTATGGGATTTAAAGATCTTCCATGCCCCGTTGGACTTGCTGACGTAGCAGGAAGGGGCGGAGCAAGAGGAAGCGGAAGCCAAGCTAGCGTTCCTTCGGTGGCTGGCGGTGGTGGTGACGGCGGCAGCAGCAGAGGCAGTGGCAGCGCGAAGCCCTTTTTGAGTTAGAACTGCTAAGGACTTTCTGCTAAGGACTCCTGCTGAGGACTGCCAGGGGCCGGAGCTGCTGGGAGCGCTCTTCCAGGACGCTGGGTGGTTGCTGTGAGTGGGGAGAGGAGGACCTTTGCCTGAGGTAGCCTGTTCTGTTTTAAAGGCTTGAAAATGTGGGTGCTTTCTACTTTATCTACCTGTGCCAATGTCATAACTACTCTGATGGCTTTCACTTTCTGGTTTTGGGACTCAGTCTTTTGGTATCTTAATAAATTTTCTAGTTTATTTCCCCAAATGGCAAACCTGACGTATTTTGTGATGGATAATTATATCAGCATATTTGTAATCTCTATAGGCATTGTGAATATGGCATTGCTGATACACTCCACCCAAGAGAGTTCAGGTAGGATCTGGATCCCCTCAAGAGAGAACCAAAAGGCCAAGCCAAACTATGTTTGAGTTTCTTCAGGGTAATCAAAACAGAGGAGCTGAAATAGAGACAGAAAATTCAGAACAGAAAAGATTTTGGCCAAATCAGGAACTAATGAATGAATCAATCAATGAAAACTTTTTTTAACATGTCTATTATGTGCCAAAAATAAGCAAATCCCCTGACCTCGAGGAACTTACATTCTTTTTGGAAAGCCAACATTTGGATGGAAGAGAGAGAGGAGCATTTTGCTTTGGGAAGTCACAGGAGAGAGGCAATAACATCAACTAAAAATAACAAGGATAGTGAATAGAGCCATAGGGTTTGATTTACCTTTTGTAAGATTAATAACAATATTGATTTTACTGTGATTTCAGAGTTTCAAGTGTTGGTGAAGAGAAGGGAGAACAAGATACACCTTCCAACTGGGGGATGTCTTAGCAGCTAAAGGCAGGGTAGATTGCAAGAAGATATCCAGAGAGGAAGGTGAAGCATGACTGGGGCTAGCTGGGTATAGTTGGCCATGTGTTACACTCAACAGTCAATAGAATACAAGTCTCAGGGTCGGAATTTCAGAACTGAGAAAGTGAAGTCCCCTAGAGGATCATCTCTGATTCAGAAGGTTTAGAAGAAGGTCAGATGGCAAGGTTCAGTGAGAGTATTTCCTCTCTTCCTTCTCTTGTTTGCCCTCATCATCTAAACACACTGGCTTTTATCTTAGTGTGATAGGAAAAAGGTGACCTTTGCATTTAAAAAACTGATGGGCCTGAACTTTCATAAGACTTACCAAGCTGCAAAGGCTTCACTTTGGTCCCAGTAACCAATTGTGTATCTGATATCCAAGAAACAGTCTAACTAATAAGGAAGAGGCTCATCCCCAGAGAGTTGGCCACTCAAAAATGGTTTGTCCTCCAGCCACAGCAACTCACAAAGACAGGTTACCAAGGTATGTAGGGGTTATGAATCAATAGAGAGAATATCCTTACCAATGATAAGATGGATATCTTGAAGTAGAGAAATTTTTTTTAAGGGAGGGAGAAAATTGTTCTACATATCTCCACAAAGTCATTGTGAGGATCACAGGAGATGAGAGATGGGAAAGTACTTTGGAACAGTGAAGTGATACATAAATGTTAACTATTTCCATTGCATAGGCAGCATGACAAGCTAGAATAATACTGTCTTGCTAGAATAAGAGTAAAGGAGAAAAAGTATGTCAAACGTAGAAAATTCCAAGGTCTGTTTTTTCATGTCCCTTGCAATTTTGTGATAACTCCTCAGGGAGGAACTTCAATTCAGGAGATAATTTAGAAACACCAAACATTATTAGATAATATTACAGTGCAGTTCTTGGACTATGCCTCTTTTAAGACCAGCTCATCCATTTACCCCCAAGTCATACTGATTTTCTTGGCTAGTTAGTGGACTTGCTTTCAGGAGAAAGGCTATGTGGTTTCATGGCTCTGGAATCTTCCATGTTAATAGAAAATCAGCTGTAATAATAATAATAGATGACATTTATATAGTACTGTGAATTTGTTAGAGAAATTTACAACTATCTTATTGATCCTAACAACTATATGAGGTAGGTATTATTATTATCCCCATTTTACAGATGAGGAAACTAAGGCATACAGTGCTCAAATGACTTGCACAGATCACATAGTTCATAAGTGCCTTAGACTAGATCTGAACTCAGTTTTTGCTTTGTTTTGTTTTTTCTTGACTCTGGATCCATATATCCATTATGTTCACTCGGTGAATGCCCTAGCGTGTTGGAAGTAGGAACGCACAGAATCATGGAAAGTAAGAGCTTGGAAGGGACCTTAAAGATAGTCTAATGTAACCTAATCTCATTTTACAGATGAAGAAACTGAGACCCTAAGAGATGAAAAGAATTATTCGATGTCACGCAACTACTAAGTGGTACAGAGGAAAGAAAACTTAAAGTCAACAGACTTGTTTTGACAACTGATTCTAATACTAGCTATTTGGCCTTGGGGTTGAAAAAAACAACACTTCATCTTTGGTGGGAGCAGGGCAAGGGGTGAGGTGAGGAAAAATGGAGCGGTGGCCCAGATGATCTCCAAAGTCCCTTCAGCTTGTAGAACATTATTTTAAATAGAATGGTTGGGACTTAAAGCCAGGTCTCCTGACATTAGACTGTGAGATGTCTGATAACTGGGACTGTCTCTTACCTTTCTCTGCATCCCCAGCACTGACTACAATGCCTCATACATAGAAGGACCTTAACAATACTTATTGTCTGAGTGACTCAAAGGATAGTGTCCTTTCAGTCAAACAGTGCTTCCTGCTCCAGGATCTTATCATTGCTGTCCAAGAACTTTGTTTCTATTACATGTCTCAAAGTCCAACCAGATATTTTTCCCAAATAATATTAACTGCTCTTTGCATAGTGCTTCAGAGCTTTCAAAGCATTTAACTCAGCTCTCTCTCTCTCTCTCTCTCTCTCTCTCTCTGTCTGCTCTACTCACACCATAGTCTCCTTTCTGTCAACTCTCTCCCCCCCCTCTCCCCCCCTCCTATCTCATTTAGGACTCACAATAGTCCACCATGATATTTTCCAAAGGTAAAGAAAAGATTGGCTGATTATCTTACATTAATCAAAAAATAAAGGGAATGGAGACTTCTACAGGAGAACAAACAGATGATATCCCATCCCACCTTCTCTTGAATGATTCTAGTGAAAAACAAAAGCCTCGCTGTATACAATAGAAAGTGGTGTGTATTTTTTAAACCTTCTAAAGTAGCTTTTAACAATCAATTTTCTCACATCTTGAAGATCTATCCAATGCTCTATTAGCATAATCAAATCTGTCAGATGTGTCTTAGGCAGTATTCAGACTCAGGTCTCTCCTTATTCCAAGTCTAGCAGCCTGGCACTATGCCTCTTTGCCTCTCATTATTTTTTGGTCTAATGCCCCTTCCAGATTTGACATTCAGTTTTATTTTTAAAGGTCCTTTGGGACTCTAAAAATCCCATAATTAATGTAATTTTTGTGTCCCTTGTGTCCATTTGGCATTTGATTATGTTCTGCCTTTTAATAAGGTATGAGTCCTAGGACCTGCTCTCTTAACAATTATACCAGAACTTACTATTAAGTCACATAACTTCTCTGGACATCATCTATAAAATGATGGTGTTGTATTACATGACTGACTTGATATTTTCACTGATAAATTTTATTACAAAAGGGTTGTCTATTTGGGAGAAAGATATATTGGTCAGTTATCAGCTTTTTTGAGGCATTGACCCTCATGAAGAGCTGTTAATTCAATTCAACAAAAACTTGTCAATTGCCTAATATGTGAAAAGTCCTGATTAGTTACAAAGATAAAAAACAAGTTCATTTTCTCAAAGTAGTTCACAATCAATGAGAGGCATATAATAGTAGTTAGAAACAGGACTTCCTTGGGGCTCTGGCTCCCACCTCCTCCAATTCATGTAAAAGGTGACTCTGAACAAACTTTGCAGCCACAGAAAACACAAAATGATACAGAGAAGCTAAACTTCTGCTGAGGACAGACCAGCAGACTGGCAGGAAGCGGCCAGTGCAGCACTCTCGGAGTTGAGCCCAGCCCCACTTGAGTCCAAGGTTTTAGTGTCAGGGCGGGCCTGACCAGACCCAGACTGGAGGGACTTCAGATCACCAGCAGCTGTGGTGGTTGCAAGAATTATCAACCCATAGATGGTAAGGACAAAGTTAGAGGTCAGTGCAGTGTGGACTTTGGGATCCAGTAGTTTGGGAGTGTGGTTGGCCTTTGCCCCCGGGGTGAGAAGCGGCTGAGGCACAGCAGCCATGCAGCCACCTCCATGTGGCAGCTTCAGCTCCTGGCCTGCTGAATGTAGAGGGATCAAGCCACCAGTCTGAGGGGTAATCGCTCTTGCTTTAACCTCCTTGGATCTGTTGTCTAGGATGGATGTCCTGGGGTGTACAACCAGCTTGCCAGACTGTGTGGAAGCTTCAGAGAGGGAACCCAACTAATACCTCCAGCAGCTGAGAAAACCCAAGCATTTGGGATGAAATCTCCCTTGTCTGGTGGCAGAGTCCTACTGTGGCAAAAAGCCCAAAAGTCAAGTAATTGAGTGGCAACATGAGCAGGCAAAGAAAGTAAAGCAAACAAAGAAACCCAACTTTACAATCCTATTTTGGGGACAAAAAAGATCAAAGCATGAAACAGGAGAAAGACAGCAAAGTCAGAAATCCTGTACCAAAAGCTTCCAAGAAAAAAATATGAGATAGTTACAAGCCATAGAGGACCTTAAGAAGGATTTTGAAAAGCAAATAAGAGAAGTGGAGGAAAAACTGGGAAGAGAAATGAGAACAATGCAAGAAAATTATGAAATGAGAGTCAACAACCTGACTGAGGAAAATCACACCTTAAAAAATAGACTAACTCAAATGGCAAAGGAGGCTCAAAAAGGCAATGAGGAGAAGAATGCCTTAAAAAGCCAAATTTGCCAGATGGAAAAAGAATCTCAAAAGCTCACTGAAAAGAATCATTCCTTCAGAATTAGATTGGAGCAAATGGAAGCTAATGACTTTATGAGAAATCAAGATATTATTAAACAGATCCAAACAAATGAAAAAAAGAAGGCAATGTGAAATATCTCATTGGAAAAACCAGTGACCTGGAAAATAGATCCAGGAGAGATCATTTAAAAATTATTGGACTAGTTGAAAGTCATGATCAAAAAAAGAACCTAGAAATCATCCTTCAAGAAATTCTCAAGGAAAATTGCCCTGATGTTCTAGAACCAGAGGTTAAAATAGAGGTTGAAAGAATCCACTAATCACCTCCTGAAAAAAAGATCCCAAAAAGAAAACTCCTAGGAATATTATAGCCAGGTTCCAGAATTCCCAGATCAAGGAGAAAATACTACAATCATCCAGGAAGAAACAATTTGAATATTATGGAAACACAATCAGGTTAACACAGGATTTGGCAGCTTCTATGCTGAGGGATCGAAGGGCCTGGAATATTATATTTTGGAGGTCAAAGGAGCTGGGATTAAAACCAAGAATCACCTACCCAGCAAAACTGAGTATCATGTTTCAGCGGAAAATATAGTCATTCAGTGGAAAAGAGGACTTTAAAGCATTCTTGATCAAAAAAACAGAGTTGAATAGAAAATCTGACATTCAGATACAAGAAACAAGAGAAGCATGAGAAGATAAACAGGGTAAAGAAATCATAAGGAACTTACCAAAGTTGAACTATTTACATCTCTACATGGAAAAATGATAATTATAGCCAATGAAACTTTTCTCAGTATGAGAATAGTTGAAGGAATAGAAATGTGTGTATGTGTGTGTGTGTGTATACACACACACACACACACACACATACCTGCATTTATATATGTCTATATAGGAGGATGTATGGGCATATGAATACATATGTGATTGTGTGTATATATGTGTACAGGTATACATAGATAGAGGGCACAGGACAAATTTAATAGGAATGGATGATACTTAAAAGGTGAAATTAAGAGGTGAGAGAGAAATATAATGAGAGGAGATGGAGAGAGACAGAATGGGGTAAACGATCTCATATAGAAGAGGCAAGGGAAAATGGTTACAATGGAGGAGAGGAACAGGAAGGCAAAAGGGAATGGGTCAACTTTATTCTCATTGATTTTGGCTTAGGGAGAGAATGACATACACACTAAATAGGTTATCTCACCCTACAGTAGATTAGGGAGGAAGGGGATGAGAGGGGGGATGATGGAAGAGAGGGCAGGGGTGGAGAGGGAAGTTGGAAGCACCCAACTTTTTTTTGAAAAGGAACAGGATCAAAGTAGAGAATAGAACAAGTGGGGAGTGGGATAGGAGGCAGGGAAATATAATCAGTCTTTAAAAATATATCCACTATGGAAATGTTTTGCATAACTACACATGTACAACCTATACTGAACTGTTTATCTTCCCAGTAAGGGCAGGTGACAAGGAAGAAAGGGAATGAATCTGGAATTCAAAGCTTTAAAATCAAATGTTTAATATATATATATATATATATGTGTGTGTGTGTGTGTGTGTGTGTGTGTGTGTGCTATCATAAGAAATACAGGCACTGGGGCATAGAGATCCACCGTGTCCTACTGGAAAGTCAGAAGGGGTATGGGAGAAGATATGGGAGAGAGCAGATTGGAGGAGGGAATATCCAGTGGGTTCGCTATTTTGTGGTGGTGGGTAGGGGGAAAATGGGGAGAAAATTTGTAACTCAAAATCTTGTGGAAATGAATGATGTAAACTAGAAATTAATAAAGCCTTTGATAAAAAAAAATGAGAGGTATATGATATAACAATAAAAAAAAGTTTGGTACAAGACAAAGCATGATAGGCCAAAGGAAGAGGCAATATGGTGTAGAGGGAAGAGATCCATATTCTGCTACTTAACTCCCTGTGTGACCCTAAGCTATTCACTTAAACCTTTTGTAACCATTTTCTGCTTTTCTAATAGTTTGGCCTAGCTAACCCTTAAAGTCTAAATCCTCCTAATTTTGGATCCCATGAAATATCCAGATAAAATGCGTTTGAGAGAAAGAAAGATGACTAGTTCTTTGACTCCCCATCAACTATGTGTGGGGAGGAAGTACACCCAGCTCAGCTTTTTTGATGGAATCACCAGTCTCCCCACCATAAATGCAGAGGGTAACTTAGGTCATGCTGAGTCAGCACCACAGTTCTCCCTGGGTTTGGCAGAGATGCTTCCAGGTTCTCAAAATTCAGTTTTAGGCAATGCTGGAGCAAGAAGAAATTTATCCGGATACCTCCTGCAGCGCTTTCATTAAAGGTCACTTGTGAAGGAAATGTTGGTAAGTTGTGTTGTTCTAATGAGCAAACTATAAACATGTGTCCTGGGGCTTTCAGAACCAAATCCTTTTGCAAGAAACAGACTTTTGTTTCCAAGCTCACAGGAAAGAAAAACAACAACAACAAAACAGAAAATCACCGGAGATATGTGAGACAGACTTGTCTTGATTTTCATGCTAAGGCCCCCTAGAAGATGATTATAAAGAGGGGAAAGCAGCTGGTGGAAAATATGAAGTGTCTATGGAAACTCCTTCCTTCAGACACACTCCCTTGGGAGACATAGAGCTGACATGACTTGCACAGGGAGTCACACAGGTCATAAGGATCTGAGCTAGCATTTGCATTCAGGTTCTCTGATTCTCAATAGAGTCAGTGTCCCTCCCATTATATATACTGCCTTATACAAAGGGAGGAGAAAGCTCTGGTTCTGATGTGGGTTCACAAATCACTGTCTTTTGGGGAACATCCAAACCTGCTGGTTTCCATACTTGCTATCATGATCAACACTGAAAAGTGAGGCATTGGGGTTGACTGCCTCAATATGTGCCAGCAAATGTACAGTGATGACTGTGAGGCATAACAATAGACCTGGTGCCCAGATCTAAGTCAATTCTTATGCCCAAGGAAGCAATTGCTTCGGTGGAGGACCATTCCTCAAGGATGGGGGAACACACAACAGAGGTCCTCATTAGGCTAGAGGTGGTCAATTATTTTGGAAACTAAAAATGACATAGAACATAAGTGATAAGACATTTAATAGGGTTTTTTTTTTCTACCTAATACTTTCTTCATGTACTTTCCATAAGGTCAAGTATAGGTTTGAAAGATATATGAGGACCATAAGGAAACATAATTGCAGTAATAAGCAGCAGGGATTTTCCAAGCTAAATGTTTATTTAAAAGAATAATGAGCAGGATAGGAAGACATGCAAATCTGACCAAGGAAAATGGTTTGTGTTTTAGTAGAATGAAAACCATTTTTCCTCATGGAACTTGAAAGTACCACTGAAATGTCCATTCTAGATGTTTGTTTTAAAGTTTTGTAAAAGCTTTTGTTGTTGTAATTATTGTTTTTACAAAGTAGGTATAAAGACAGTCTTGCTTTCGAGAACTTCTTCCCATGGTCTTGAGGGGTGGTAAGTGTAGCAGCAAGCACACTGGCATACCCAGGATGGCTGCTAGCACAGGTTCTTAGATCTGTTTTACCAGGAAAGATAGCTGTTTAAGGGGTCAGCAAACTTTATTTTAATCACATTCTCTATTTCAGGGGAAAAGTCAGCACCCTGAACTTCAGAGAAAATACAAACAGAGAATATACAAGCAGAGAAATAAATACCAACAGACAGAACTCTGCCTGAATCAATGATACACTTTACATACATGCCTGGATCAAGAGAGCTTTTACATCTTAGCAGTCGGGAAGCTCTGAACATACGACCACTCAGAATCTTGACCAGGGAATCACAAGATCCTTCTCATAAGTGAGCCCCCAAAGCAAAATCTTAACTCAGAAAAAAATACTCTTCTCAGAGACAGAAAGTATAAAACCGTGATTCAGTGTCTAATTAGAAATTAGCAAAAGGTGTGAAAGCCTTCCTACAAGCAAGCCTTCCCTTAATGGGCTCCATGTTAGGCCTATTAATGGGCAGTGAAGATTTTAAATCCCATTAACATTACAGTGAGAAGGACCCTTTCCTTTTAAAAAGGAAAAAAAAAATAACTTAAGCAACATTGGGTAGCCAGATCTCTACTCAAGACATAACCACACTTTCCCAGGCACCTCTATTTCTTGGGGTCACTAGTCTTTTTCTCTTTTCCTATACTATCCCAATAAGAAAGCAAGTTTGACAACAATTAGGAGTTGAATAGAATTGCACTGTTACTGAGAAGCAAAGATGTTGAGGAACTGACCAAAAGCCAATCTTGGATTAGAAGCCTGGAGTCCTGAGTTCTATTAACTACTCTGTTACTAACTTCTCTATGACCTCAAGCAAGTCACTCTCCTTTATGAACCTCTTTTTCTCCCTTTGTAAAATGATAGGATTGGACAGTATGGACTCTAAGATCCCTCCAACCTTTAATCGTTTGTTAGGTTTTTTTTCTCTGCTATATGGTTACTTCCTGCTGTAATATTCTGTGTTCTATAAAATGAGACTATTGGATTATGTTATCTTTAAGATTTCTTCTGGGGACAGCCAGGTAGCACAGCGAGTGAGAGCACCAGCCCCAGAGTAGAGATAACCTGGGATTGAATTTTGGCTCAGACACTCGGCACTCACCCAGAAACACCTGGCCATGTAACCTTGAGCAAGTTACCTAACCCCAATTGCTTAAAAAAAAAAAAGATTTCTTCCAGCCTTAAAATCTTAGGATCCTGGAGGTTCTGAGTGTAAGGGACAGAAGTAAGTTTACAAGACGATGAAAAAGTATATCTCATACACTGTATGCCTTTTATATGTGTTATGTAAATATACGTTATGCTAATCATTTACAAGTTCTCTCTCCCATTAGAATAAGAATACTTTGAAGGTAAGAATAGTTTTTGTCTTTTTTTTTGTATCTCCAGCACTTAGCCTCGTGCCTGGCATATAGTAAGTGCTTAATATATATTTGTTAACTGATAATCATTTTGATATGCATCAGTTATGCTGCATATAATTTGCTGGTAAGTTGTAGTCCCTGGGTAATCAAATTACCATGTACAAGTAATCATTTAAACAGTTTCATTTTTTGACCACAATGATCACAGGGTATGCTTCTGATGACACTCAGCTGACTCAGATAAAATACTTATATATGATCTTGTACTATGACCTTATAAGTCATGAAATATTAAGAAATTTATTCAAGAAATGGTGGTAACCATATTTTAATGGATTAGGAATTCACCTGATTTCAATCCTATTGAAAACTTATGGGCTAAAATCAAGGTAGAAGTAGGTATTACTCTTGCTGTTCCCACTACTACATCTAGTATATATATATAAGTTTTGCAAAATACTTCGCACATATTATCTCACTTTATCTTCCCAGAAGCCCTGAGTGTTAAGTGCTATTATAATCCCCATATTACCAAGAAGGAAACCAAGGCAAATAAAGTTTAAGAGGATTACTTAAGGCTAACACAGTTAGGAAGTGTCTAAGACCAAATGTGAGCTCAGTTTGCTAACTCCAAAGCCCAGCACCCTATTCACTGTACTACCTAGTTGCCTCTAGAAAAATGTACTATGTATTAAAGTATGCTTAATATCCAATATGGTAGAAGTGTGGTTATGTGATAAAGAATTGAGGATATCAGGGGTGGCTAGGTGGTACAGTGTTTGTTTGTTTTTGCTTTTTGGAGGGAGGAAAGCAGGGCAATTGGAGTTGTGACTTGCCCGAGGTCACATGGCTAGTAATTTTCAGAAGATGGTATTTAAACTGAATCTTGAAGAAAGCCAGGGATTCGTGAAGGTGAGGAGACTGACCAAACAAGGGGGTCAGTCAGTACAAAGGCACTAAGATAGGCTATGTGGTTGAGAAATAGTAAGTAGACAAATATGGATGGATTATAGAATGATGGGGGGAGGAGGGGAGTGGAGCCAAGATGGCAGAGTAAAAGCAGGAATTTGCCTCAGCTTTTCCAAAGTCCCCTCTGAAAAACTTTAAAATAATACCTTAAAATGAATTCTAGAGCAACAGAACCAAGAAAGGGGCAGGATGAAGCAATGTTCCACCCCAAGGAAACTTCAAAGGTCAAAAGAAAAGATCTTTCTCACTGAGATGAGAGTGCAGTGCAGAATAACATAAGGGGCCCAGGTAGTCCTGCAGCAGGCCACACCTCAGCAACACAGCACAGATCTGGGAGGGAGGGGTGGTGACTGAATCAGCAGCAATAACTTCTAGAGCTTTCAGCTCACAGATGGTAAAATATAGTAAAATAGAAACTTAAAGAAATCACTGATCACCTCCAGAAAGAGATACCAAAATGAAAACTCCCAAGAATATCATAGTAGAATTCCACAGTTCCAAGGTCAAGGAGAAAATATTGCAAGCAGCCATAAAGAAACAATTCAAATGTCATGGTGCCACAGTTAGGAAAACATAGGATTCAGCAGCTTCTACCTTAAAAATTGGAGGGCTTGGAATATGGTATTCCATAGGGCAAAGGGGCTAGTATTGCAACCAAGAATCACTTATCCATCAAAGCTGAATATAATCCTTCAGGGGGGAAATGGTATTTAATAAAATAGATGACTTTCAAGAATTCTTGATGAAAAGACCAAAGCCAAATAGAAAATGTGACATTCAGACATAAGACACAAGGAAAGCATAAACAGGGCAGCTAGGAGGTGCAGTGAATAGAGGAATCAGGGACCTGAGTTCAAATGTGACCTCAGACACTTGCCACTTACTAGCTGTGTGACCTTGGGCAAGACACTTAAACCCAATTGCCTTGCGTTTCCCCCTTCCAAAAAGAAAAGGAAAGAAAAGAAAAGAAAAGCATATACAGGTAAACATGAAAGAGAAATCATAAGGGACTCTATAAGGTTTAAGTGTTTACATTTCTACGTGGGAAAATGATACTTGTGACTCTTAAGAACTTTATCACTATTAGGTAGTTGGAAGTATACACAGACAGAAGGTATGGGTATGAGTTGACTATGATACAATGATATCCAATAAAACAAAATTAAAAGGTAAGAAGGAGGAATGCATTGGAGGAAGGAGAAAGGGAGAGGCAGAATGGGGTAAATGATCTCACAAAAAAGAGGCATGAAAGCTTTTACAGTGGATGGGGAAGACAAGGGTGTTGGTGTCAGGCAACATTTGAACTTTACTTTCATCAGAATTGGCTTAAAGATGGAATGAAATACACACTCAGAAATCTATCTTACCCTACAAGGAACTAGCAAAGGAGGTGAAAAAGAAAAGGGAACAAAAGGGAGGGAACATTGAGAGAGGTAAGGTTCAGAAGCAAAACACTGGTGAGGGGAACAGGGAAAAGGAGAGACAGAGACATACAGAAAGGCAGAGAGAGAAAGACAGATAGGAACAAGGACAAGAACAAGAAGAAAGGCTAAGCAGTTAGAAAGTAGGATGGAAGGAAATATGCTATTAATAATCACAAAGTGAATGTGAATAGGATGAACTCACCCATAAAATGGAAGTGGATAGCAGAGTGGATTAAAAACCAGAATCCTACAATATGTTGTTTACAAGAAACACACTTGAAGCAAAGAGACACACAAAGAGTAAAGCTAAGGGTCTGGAACAGAATCTATCATAATCTCTGACAAGGCAAAAAACAAAAATAGATCTAATTAAAAGAGATGAACAAGAAAACCTTGCTATTGAGTCATTTCAGTTGTGTTGGACTCTTCATGACCCTATATAAGGTTTCCTTGGCAATATACTAGAGTGACTTGCTATTTCTTTCTACACTTCATTTTACAGATGAGGAAATGAGGCAAATAGGGTTGACTGACTTATCCAGGGTCACACAACTAGTATGTGTATGAAGCTGGATTTGAACTCATCTAACTTTTCTAACATTTGATTCACCTTTTGAACTTTTTTCTTGTTTATTTTTGTTTAGATTTGGCTAATTCTGAGAGGGGAATGTTGAGGTCCCCCAATAGTACAGCTTTACTCTTTATTTTCCTCTAAATCATTTAGGTTAGCCTTTAAAAATGTGGATGCTGTATCAGTTGGTGCATATATGTTTAGAGTTGACATCACTCTATTGCCTATGGTCTGTTTCAGCAGGATGTAGTTTCTTTGCTTGTAGACAGGTGGCAAATTGGATAGAAAGGTAGGAGGCACCAACCAATATAGCATGTGAATCAAATTTTAGAAAAGTTAGATATGATAGACCTCTGGAGAAAACGGAATAGTAATAGAAAGGAATATACCTTTTCTCAACAGTAAATGGCACCTACACAATAACTGACCATTTGTTAGGGCATAAAAACCTCACAAATAAACACAGAAAAGCAGAAATATTAGATGCATCCTTTTCAAATGATAATGCAGATTGCATGTAATGCTAAAAACTACATCCAATAAAGAGTTGTGGAAACATGGAATAAAAATTAATTAGAAATTAATAACCTAATCCTAAAGTATAAGTGAGTCAATGAAAAAAACATAGAACAATAATTTCATTAAAGAGAATTATAAACAATAAGACAACATATCAAAACCATGGATGCAGCCAAAGCAATGCATAGGGTAAAATTTATATCTCTCAGTGCTTACATAACAAAAGGTTTGTTGGTTGGTTAGATGTTGTCCTTTGTTCTCAAGGACTAAAATGACATCACCATGTTGCAGTGAAGGTACAGTGTGTCCAATTATGACTGATCAGACCAATATGACCTCAGAAGGCTCTACCACAGGTTGGGCACAAATAAACATTTAGAGTGGAAAAGTCTCTAAATTTGTGCATGTAGCATTTCTTTTGAATTATTGCAATTCTTCTTTGCTTATAGTGCACAGTGCCTTCTCTGATAAGGGCATGCCATGCTAGGCATTCCTTTGTCAGTGTCTCCCAAATGATGCAATCAATTCCAAGGGTCTTCAGAGAGACAATAACAGTGTCCTTGTGTCACTTCTTCTGAACTCCATGTGAGCCTTTGCTTTGTGTGAGCTGTCTATAAAATAATCTTTTAGGAAACATATGTTTGGCATTTGAACAACATGGCCAGCCCATCAGAGTTGCTCTCTGTAGTAGAAGTAGAACAGACCAATAAATTAGACATGCAACTAAAAAGAACTAGAGAAAGAAAAAAACAATTAAAAATCCCCAGTTAAAAGCCAAATTGGAAATCCTGAAAACCAAAGGAGTAAATAACAAAATTGAAAGTAAGAAAACCACTGGACTAATAAACAAAACTAAAACTTAGTTTTATGAAAAAAAGAGATCAAGCATTATTTATTTGATTTAAAAAGAATAAGGAAACCAAATTACCAGTATCAAAAATGAAAACAGTGAAGTCACCACCAATGAAGTAGAAATTAAAACAGTTATTAGGATCTATTTCATTCAACTATTTGTCGATAACTCTAGCAATCTGACAGAAATGGATGAAAATTTACAAAAATATAAATTACCCAGATTAACAGATAAGTAAATAGAATGCATAATAACCCTATCTTTGACAAAGAAATTGAACAAACCATTAATGAAATTCCTAAGAAAAATTTCCTAGTACCAGATGAATTCCCTAGTGAAATCTAACAAAAATTTTAAAATCAGAATTTATTTATTTATTTTTTGTTTTCAACATTCATTTCCACAGGATTTTCAGTTCCAAATTTTCTCCCTATCTCAGGATGGCATGCATTATAATTGCCCCTTCCCTCAATCTGCCCTGCTTTCTATCACCCTCCTTCCTCTTATCCCCTTCCCCCCTTACTTTATTGTAGAGCAAGATAGACTTCTACACCCCATTGCCTGTATATCTTATTACCCAGGTGCATGTAAAAACAATTTTTTTAGATTTGTTTTCAAAAATGTTGAGTTCCACATTCTCTCCCTTCATCCCTCTCTACACACCCCCATTGAGAAGACAAGTAATTCAATGTAGGTTATATATGTGTAGTTCTACAAAACATTTCCATGATAGTCGTATTGTGAAAGACTGTATTTCCTTCCAACCTATCCCACCCCCCACTTATTCTCTTTTCTCCTTTGACCCTGTCCCTTTTCAAAAGTGTTTGCTTCTGACTACCTCCTCCCCCAATCTGTCCTCCTTTCCATCATGCCCCTCTGTAGCAGCAAGCACCCCAGTATCCCCAGGGTGGCTTTCAACACAGGTTCTTAGATCTGCATTTCTAAAGGAAAGCAACTCAAAATGGGTTAACAAGCTTACTTTAATCAATCAAACATATACCATTTACCTAGTTCAGGGGAAAAAGGTCAGCACCCTGAACTTGAGAGTATACAGACAGAAGTTACAAGACAGAGAAACAGATCAAGCAGACAGGCTTCTAAACTGTCCAACCATTACATCCATACCAAATCACAGTTACCAGAGAGGGAAGCATCAACATCTGTGTTTTCAAAGCCAGGGGGCTCTCAACAGATGCCCAGAGTCTCATCTAGTCAAGTCACACAACACTTCTCAAAGTGATCCCCAAAACAATGCCTCACATCAGGGTTTATATAGCCTTCTCCTGGGTCAGAGAACATAACAATCCTTTTGGACCCACTGCCCAATCACAAAGTATCTCCTGAGAAACAAGCTTCCCACTTCAGGCTCCAGGTGCACTTAAGCCTAGGGGCAGTTCCCATTACACCCACTCCCCTCCCCTTCCTCTCTGCTTTCCTGCAGGGTAAGATACCCAGCTGAGTGTGTATGTTATTCCCTCCTAAAGCCAAATCCAATGAGAATAAGATAGACTCATTCCCTTTCCCCTCATCCCTTCCACTGTACCAGTTTTTCTTGCCTCTTTTATGTGAGATAATTTACCCTATTCTATTTCTCCCTTTCTGTTCAGCTCTAGTCTTTTCATCAAGAATGCTTGAAAGTCTTCTATTTCATTGAATACCCATGGTTTCCCCTGAAGTATTATATTCAGTTTTGCTGGGTAGGTGATTCTTGGTTTTAATTCTAGCTACTCTGACCTCTGGAACATATTTCAAGCCCTTTTTAAGATTTGGGTTTTTTTTTTTTAATTTTGACTTCCAAATTCTCTCTTTCCCTTCCTTTCCTCTCCCTACAACAAGCAATTTGATATAGGTTATATGTATATATTTCCATATTAGTGATGTTGTGATAGAAAACATAGCCCTCCCCTCCTAAAAAAAATCTTACACCTATTCAGGTCTACTAGTGACTTGTCCTTATCAGAATGTAATCCAGAAAACACCTGTAGGAACTCTAGATCTCATAAGTCTGTATTATGGAACCCTAATACAGATTCAAAGTGACAATGGGTAACATTTCAAAGGTAATGAAGAGATATTATATATTAAACAATATTGAATGAATATATCATATTCCATATTATCCACAAGCATCTGGGTTAATTGAAAGAATGAATGGATTATAGAAAATCAGTTCAGGAAGTTAAGTTCTAATAATTCATATCAACATTGAAAAGATAATTTGTTATGCTTTACATAATTTGAATAATAGGCCATTGGGAGGAAGCACACCTATAGCCAAAATGATGACCCTAAATCTGCCGATTAGAAAACAGGAGATTCAGGGGCATCTATTTGGCGCAATGAAGGGAGCACTGGCCCTGGAGCCAGGAAGACCTGAGTTCAAAACTGGCTTCAGACACTTAACACAAAACTAGCCATGTGACCTTGGGCAAGTCACTTAACCCCAATTGCCCTATCTTCCCCCCTCCAAAAAGCAAAAAATAAAAAAAAGAAAGAAAGAAAACAATAGATTCATAAGATCCCAAATATTGAGTATTGGAGTATGAGGCAAGATGTCCCAGCACTGTATCCAGGAACACCTGGTTAGGCAGGATATGTTCTACATTATTTAGAGGACTTTTGGTTGGATAGAAAGGAAATAAGAAACATCTTTACTGGAATATGTATTCAAATCCCTAAAAATTATTTTGGACAGATATTACTTAAATCAGGTTTTGCAGCTCAAGGAATACATGTATTAGCTGGAGTAATACATTCTAATTATCAAGGAGAAATTATTGCAACATTCCAAAATTTAGGTGAAGAACCCATACAATTTTGTAAAAATAATAGAATCGTTCAAGTAATTATTATTCCTTGTGAAACAATACCCCTTGTGAAAATTGACCCTTCTGAAATACGATCAGAGGAACTGAAGGGTTTGGTTCTACTAACAGAATAAAATTGGGAGGTAAAGTATAGGTAAAGTAGAAGTCAGATGATGTTCCAAAGGCTGTGGAGATTATATCACATGGGAAAGACAGTACTATAGCTGTTATGTTCTCAGAAGATGATTGCCAAATTATTCCCTTAACTCATACATTCTACCATGAATGAGGCCATGATAATGAGTTCATAGACTCCAGAAGCATGGCTGATCCCATATTTGTCTCTTTTTGTCTGTTAAACTTGTTTGTGAGATTTGTTCCTGCAGGTTTAGTATCTTCCATCTACAGATGCCTGATCATTTAAACCAGATGCCTCCCCCTTTCCATGACTATGATGTATCACCCCTGAATCTGGTGTCAACCAGGCTCCGGATGCCAGATAAAGAACTGACCTCTTGAATGGGTCCTCTTGGGGCTGGGGCAGCTCTATGTTCAATTTCAGCTGGAAGTAGCTATGCAGAAGAGATCTTCACCCCTTACCCCAAGATTTTGAACCCTATTCATTTGAGGGGGAAAGATGAGTTGCTTGTGCCCAAGACCCCACCCTAAGATATTGTTTTATGTGCTTATTTTCTATAATCCCTCTTATATTGTTGCAAAGTTCTGTTGACCCCAGTTATCCCTAAATTGCCATTAACCTATGTAATGATACATAATGTTGATGTATTTTTGCCTTGTAAGGCACATGAAAGATCTTGGGGCCAAATGTAATGGTAATGGGAATTTGAAGAACTTTCCTGCCCCTTAATGAGCCTAAGGGAATTTGAAGATCTCCCCTGCTTTGAAGACAAACCCTGTCCTTTAATAGACTGAATATAATCACATGGATCCTGTAGGAGGAGGACCTTGCTGAAGGGTGGAGCAGAGTCTACAGAAAGCTGGGAGTCAGAGCAGGTAGGCATGGTTGGAAGAGAGGAAACATGGGAAGGAGATAGTTAAGCTTGTGAGTAAATGTTGGTATTTGCCACCTGCTGTGACAGCTACGTTTATGTTGATTTGTTGGTGAGGCTAAAGGATGGTGTGACTCTGCTACGTTGTGGTGCATTAACTTCTATGTTGCTATGATGGATTTGTTTTCCTGGTGTTGGGAGTTGGTTTTCTGGTGTCTGAATAAATGTTTTGCCTCTGTCTTCTATATGGAGAGTCTGTTATATTTTGCCGTCAAGTCCTGTGCCAGTATATTAATAGTGACAGTTGGTGCTGTGAATATTGCATTTGTGCCACACAATTTTGTCTGTGTGTGTGAGTGTGTGTGTGTGTGTGTGTGTGTGTGTGTGGTATCAAAGAATTGGAAATTGATGAGGTGCCCATTAATTGGGTAATAGCTGAACAAGTTGTGGGATATGATTTTAAGGGGATACTATTCTGTTTTAACAGAGTACAAGCAAGATACTTTCAGAAAAAAAAATGGAAAGGTTTACATGAATTGATACAAAGTGAAGCAAAACAAACAGGATAAAATTGTACCCAGTAATAACAATCTTGTATGGTGATCAATTGTGAATGAGTGAAATGTTAATGAATTACCTATTCTAAGTAATACAAAGAGCCATGATAATTTGAAAGGACTATAATTAAAATGTTATCCACCTATAGAAAAAGAACTGTAAGATCAAAGTATACTACTTAATTTTTTTCCTGATTTTTTTTAGGAGGGGAGGACTATGTTTTCTTTTACAACATCACTAATATAGAAATATGTATGTATAATCTATATCAAATTGCTTGTTGTAGGGAGAGGAAAGGAAGGGAAAGAGAGAATTTGGAAGTCAAAATTTAAAAAAAACCCAAATATTAAAAATTATTTTAATATGCAATTAGGAAAAATAAAATTTTTAATGAAAGAATGCTGGGAAGGGAGTAAAGTACAAAAAACTGAGAGGTAGGAAGAAGGTCAGGTTGTGAGGAGATTTAAAAGTAAAAAAAAAGTACTTTATATTTCATCTGGGGATAATAAGGAACCACTGAAGATTATTATGTTTATGTGTATGGTGATAATATTGGTATAGTAACATGGTTAGACTTACACTTAAGAAAAATCACCTTGACAGCTATATGGAGAATGGATTCAACTCAGGAGAGATTTGATGCAGGTGACTTACTGGAAAGCTATTTTAGTACTACTGGTGAGAGGCAAAGAGGGTCTGAAATAGGGTAGTGTTTGTATAAGTGAACAGAAAGAAAAGAAAGAAATACATGAGAGACATTGCGAAGGTCAACATGACATGATTTGGTAATTCATTAGACATATAGGATGAGTGTGTGGTGATGGTGACAGTGAAGGCCTGACCCTGGGTAACTAGAAGGATGGTAGGGCCTAAAACAAAAAAGGGAAATTTGGAAGGAGTGGACTTGCCGTTGGGCTGGGGGGTAGGAGGAATGATAATGAGTTTTGGATGTGTGGAGTTTGAGAAATCTATGGCACATCCAAATAGAATTATCTAATAGACGTTTGGTGAGGGATGACTGTCACTCAAAAGAGAGACCAGAGCTGCATATATAGATTTTGGATCACCATAGAGATAATCATTGAACCCATGAGAATTGGTGAAATAATCAAGCCAAAAATGTCAAGAGAAAAGAGAAGGCGGTACAGGATAGAATCTTGGGGAACACCCAGAGTTAGTGTGACATGGATGAAGATCTAGCAAAGAATGCTGACAAGGAATTGTCTGACAAGTAGGACCCTGAAGCCTAGAAGAGGAGACAAAACCAAGAGAGATCATAATCATGAAAATCCACAGAGGAGAGAATATCTGGGTGGGAAGGTGACCAACAGTGTGTATCAGCAATGCAATATTCACAATGTCTACAGAAATTACAGATATGCTGATGTAGTTATCAATCATAAAATATATCAGGCTTGCTATATGGGGGATGAAGAGAGAACATTTATTAAAATACCAAAAGACTGAGTCCCAAAACCAGAAAGTCAAAGCCATCGGAATAGTTATGAAATTGGCACAGGTAGATAAAGTAGAAAGCACCCACATTCTCAAGCCTTTAAAAGAGAACAGGCTACCTCAGGCAAAGGTCCTCCTCTCCCCACTCACAACAACCACCCAGCGTCCAGGAAGCATGTTCCTAGCAGCTCTGGCCCCTGGCAGTCCTTAGCAGAAATTCTGGCTGACTAAAAAAGGGGTTCGCACTTCCACTGCCGCTGCCTCTGCTGCTGCTGCCACCGTCACTGCCACAGCTAGCCACCACAGGGACTCTCGCTTGGCTTCCACTTCCTCTTGCTCCGCCCCTTTATGCTATGTCAGCAAGTCCAATGGGGCATGGGAGATCTTTAAATCCCATAATCCTTACACAGTGCCAATTGCTGGTTGAGAAACCACTGTTTCAGAACAATTCACGTTCTTTGAATGCTTAGTGTGTCTTCTCTCCAACTCCATGCTACTTTCTCCTCCTCTTGTTGATTGGAATGAGTGCTAGATTTAATGTAGTAGGGTTCAAATCCTGAACCTGTTACTCATTACCTGTGTGATTTCTTATAAATCATTTCACATCCCATTTAGCCCTCTACCCCAGTCACTTTACCATCTGTTCTTCCAATGCCCCAATTTTCTCCACCTGGAACCATCACTCCAATCAGACTGTCAGAACTGCTGTCTCTGCCACTGGAGGAGTTAATCCACTTAGTTTGAGGCCTTCCATTATGGGCTACACTTATTTTATTGTAAGTGAATGAACATGAAGTCAATTAGCCTACTATATTTATCTAGACCCAAACAGCTGAACCAGACCAAGATTTACTTTCCATCCAGTCATGCACTACAGCTATATTGACATCTGCACTCCATCTGTGCACAAACACTACCATGCCTACCCCCATCCCTTTCTATCTCTTCTTCCGGGTTCAGTAAACAAATCAATACTATCATGCTACCATTGTTCCTAGAATGGTCACATATGCTGATTACCTAGAGATCAAATCACCTTCCTGGTGTCTCTCCAGATTCTGCCCTCCATGTGTTGTGTCTCACCTTCTAAGACTGCAAACTCCTTGAGGGCAAGGATTGTTTCATTTTTATACATCTTGTCACCCAACCCAGATGGCTCCAGAGTAGAAAGTGAGGCTGGTGACCTTGCACAGCCCTCCCTCACTTAAATCCAATTCACTTCAAAGTCATGACATCATATTCCCTGAGGTCATGGTCTTCTTTGAGAATGAAGAACAAACAAAAAACAACAACAATTAATACAATTAACATGTCCATATAGTGCTCAGAACATAGTGAGAATTTAGTAAATGCTTTCCCCTCAAACCAACCCCCCCATGTGATTTAATTCCTCTGGGTCAGCTTTCTCTTTTGCAACTTTTTGTGGGTTTGAAGATTATAGATTCGATGTTGAATTAAATCATTTCCAAGGTTCCTTCTGCCTCAACCTCTATAATCCTATGACAATTTTTCCCCCGTCTCTGCAGAGGTTGTATGGCGTAGTGGCTAGAGTACTAGAATTTTAGTACAAAAACCTCAGTCAGTCAATAGAAATCTATTAAGCACCTACTATATGCCAGGCACTATATTAAGCTTTGTGAATCCAAAGAAAGGCAGAAGACATCCCCAATTCTCAAGGAGCTCACAGTCTGATGAGGAAGACAACATTTAAACAGCTATGTAAAATAAACTCTGTACTGGACAAATTAAAAATAATCAATATGAGTTTAAAGCTTACTTCAGATACTTAGAAACCATGTGACACTGGAAAAGGAAAAACTTCCCTGAAATCAGTTTCATCAACTGTTAAATGGGACAATAATACTTGCAATAACAACTTCACAGGTAGAGTAAGTAAAATGCTTTGCAAGCCTTAAAAAGTTATGCCTATGTGAGGTCTTCTAATCTTTGGTATTCTATGGTCTAATGCACCTTCTAGTCCTAACATTGTGTTTAATGATTCTAAAGCCCTTTCCAAGGTAGCATTCTAAGACTTCTGTGTCTGGAAAGAGAATATTTTTACCCTTATGTAACCTCCTCAATACTTCAAATTCAGCTCCAAAAAGTCCTAGGAGAGCCCCAACAGCTGAATAAACAGCAGAACTGCAGTGTGCAATGATTACTCATCAAGGTATTAAATAGTTGTGTGTATGACCTACCAAGCAATGGACTTCAGAGGGGACAGAGACATGTAATGCCGCAGATACATATGGAAAGAGTTGGTGAGGACCAGGAAGATCCTGCTAATGACTTCCAGGGAAACTGTGCATTGGAAAAAAGTGAGGAGGAGCAAGACAGCTTCAGGGAAAATCAGGTCAAGTTCATCCTTTGGAAAGCCTGAACTTCATCCCAAGATTTTCGTTAGAAATATAAGCAAGTTTTCATTAAATAAAAAATGCAGAAATCCCACCAAAGGCTATGCTTTGACATGAGCCCTTTGGCTGGGCTTAGGGCATGAGAGGTGAGGGGGAATCCAAAAGATGGAAAACATCAGGCTGAGTACACATGATGGAGCTTGTGTTTGTGCAAATTGGCAAACCTCCAAGAATGTCATGGACAGCGGCTGGTCATGTGGTTGTGCTGACACTTCAACATCTGTTGAAGTATGGACTCAGGTCCCCTGCCAGTAGAGTGCTGTATATTTTTTGCGGGTTTCTGTGAGTGTGTGTTTTATCTTAGAAAAATATGTGCTAGAAAAAAAAAGTTTGGACCCAAGAAAAAAAATCAGACCCAAATAAATGACCAAGAAAGGGAGAGTAAAGATCAATGATTTTGGTAAGGAGATGGAAAAGGGCAGTGAGAGGGTATTGTTCAGTCATTTCAGTCACATATGACTAGTTGTGACCCCATTTAGGGTTTTCTTGGCAAAGACACTGGAATGGTTTGCCATTTCCTTCTCCATCTAGTGAGAGGGTAGGAAAAATCAGTTAGAGGAAATCAAGTCCTCTATTCAGCTCATCAGTTTTCTTCATGACAGGACTTTTCCAGGCATTATTGACATCAAACATTCTATCCTCAGAGCCAGTTAGTAAAGGGAGAACCACTCAGACACAGACACAATAGAAACAGAACCCATCCAATCTTCACCACTTATAATAACTAAATCTGTTAAAAAATGCAATGGTCCCAGGAAGAACACTACTCCCAGTTCCCCTAGGGTAAGTAAAAAGTTTGCTTTTGCTACCCTTTCTTTGATTAGAGGGATCCTCAACCCCTCCACCAAACCAGGCCTGGGCCACATAATTGTAATGGAGATGGGTCAAAGAGTAACAAGGAAATCCCTGCCACATGCTATGTGGATGAGTGACCATGTGACTTTGCTGGCTTCCACCTCTATCTAACTCTCCCTTACAGAGAGTGTAGTGCACAGAATTCTGTATTTGGAACTAGATGACATCCCTTTAAATTCAGATCTTGGTTGCTTGGTGCCTGTATAAGTTTAAGCAAGGCACTGAACTTCTTTGAGCCTTAGGTTCTTTATTTTCAAAATGAAGGGTTTGGATTACATGGCCCCTCTAAGGTCCCTTCTAGCTCTGAATCTACAATCTAATATACCTCACTCTGATTAACTATATATTCCAATGAACAGGTACTTCCTTTGTCCTCTGACCAGTAGATCCCTACCTCCTGCTTCCCTAGTCTGTCATTGAATTTCACCATCTGTTAAGGTATAAAGTCCTTTGTTTTGACAACTTGACAGTTACTTTTTCACTATCCCTCTTCTCCACTGACCTCCCATGGTACCATTTGGAGTCTTCAGTTCTATCATTAATGAACTACCCCTTTACCTAGATATCTTTTTCTCATTAAGTTTCCATCTTTTAACATTCTTAAAGTTCTAGCATTCTCAGGAAAAAATACGTTAGCATTTAATACCTTCTAGAAGACTACTATTCTGCCACTCTACATAGTAGGCCAGCAGAGGTCTATGTATTTTTACCTACTTGCTTCCCACTATCGTTTTTATATGGTAGCTAAGGGGTTAAAATAGCAAAAACAGAAGGTAGAGAGGCTGTGGTTAGGTTTTGGTTTTGTTTTGTTTTTTTGAAAGAGTAAATTTTATTGACTGATGAAAAACTAAAGTGATGAGCATGGACAGCAAACAGTAATGATTCACTGAGTTTTTCTGGAATTCTACTTTCCTACTTTTCACTTTAAGCCAACAGAATAATGAAATAGTTTTTAGATGGTTAATCAATTAGTCATTTTAGTTTTTTTCCCCAACAAAAACTGCATAGTTCAGCAGTTGTACAGCATTAAATATATACATTTTTTTCAAAACCCTGAAAAGGGGGCAGCCAGGCAGCTCAGCAAGTAAGAGCACTGGCCCCAGTGTCGGGATGACCTGGGGATTGAATCCGGGCTCAGATACTTAGCACCACACCCAGAAATAACTGGCCGTGTAACCTTGAGCAAGTTCCTTAACCCCAATTACTTTAAAAAAAATAAATGAAAAAAAACGTGATTTTTGTGTGTGTTTTTGTGAGAGTGTGTGTGTGTGTGTGTGTGTGTGCGTGTGTGTATGACTTGACCCAGTCAAGTCAGAGGATGGGCCTCAATAGTTTGGGAAATAACCTTGATATATTAAAAAAGAAAAAAAAAAGGACCTTTGGCCCAAACTCATCAGTAGCATATTACCAAAGTTAAAGGACAAGTCCCTCCTTTCTATAAATAGCTGATAATGTTTTCTCTGGGAATGTTCTTTGTTAAGGGGTTTGCTTGGATATTTGCTGAGATGAAAGTACATCTTGGGTAAAAACAAAATGATTTTTTAAAAGAAATAGTTAACAAGGAAAATCCTTGGTAAGTTTGTTTTCATAATATGTTATCATTAAGATTATCTCAAGGTTAAAGCAGGAAATGTGAGAGGGGCCAACACGTGGGATTTGCTAGTCACTAACATGACAAAGATCGTCATAATAATAGTATAAGTATTTAGAACCAGTAGAAATCAAGTTAAGATAAGCCACATAATGCTGTGGAAAGAGCTGGAACTTGGAATCAGAAGACTTCATTTCAAATCCCAAATCTGCCATCTACTTTGTGACCATGGATAAGCCATTTAACTTCTCTGGGCCTCAGTTTCTTCATTAATAAAATGAAAGCATTAGACTAAAGAAGGGAGGGCATATTGGGGGAGAGAGAAGTCAGAAGCAAACACTTTTGAAAAGGGACAGAGTCAAAGGAGAAAACAGCATAAATGGGGAGTGGGATAGGATAGAGGGAGAGTTAGTCTTTCACAGCATGACTACTACGTAAATGTTTTGCATAATTACACATGTATATCCTATACTGAATTGCTTGTCTTCTCAATGGGGGTAGGTGAGGAGGGAAGAAAGTAGAGAATCTGGAACGCAAAGCTTTAAAAATAAATGCTAAAAAATTGTTTATATATGCAACTGGCAAGTAAGATATACAGACAATGGGGTATAGAAATCCATCTTGCCTACAAGAGAGTAAGGGGTACAGGAGTAAGGGGTAAAGGGGGTGGGGGTATAGAAGAGAGGGTGCACTGGAGGAAGGGATATTCAGTATGTTTGCCATCTTGGGTGGGAGGTTGGGGAGAGGTGGAATTTGGAACTCAAAATCTTATGGAAATGAATGCTGAAAACTAAAAATAAATAAAAGAAATACTCATGTTGGTAATGTCTGAAAATGTATACCTCATTCTACATGATTCCTTCTTTGCCAGAAGGTGGGAAATATGATTCATCATCAGTCTTCTGATTGGTCCTTTCACTGATCAGCCTTTCATAGTTGTTTTCCTTTACGATGTCATTGTCACTGTATATTGGCCTCCTGGTTCAGCTTACCTTCACTCTCTATCAGTTCACAAGAATCTTACCAGGTTTCTCTGAATCCATCCCTTGTGCTATTTCTTACAACACAATAATATTCTATCTTATACATGTAACATAATTTGTCCAGACATTTTTCAGCTAATGGGTACCCTCTTGGTTAACCAGTTCTATGCTATAATAAGACTGCTGTGAATATTTTTTGTACATACCAGTTCTTTTCCTCTTTTACAACTTTGGAGTATATGCTTATATAGTATTAGTAGTAATATCTCTAGGGTATGCACAGTTTAGTGGCTTTCAGGGTATAGTTCCAAAATGCTTTCAAAAATGACTGTATAAGCATGACTTGCATGGAAACACATTTTGCATGACTACACATGTATAACTTTTGCCAAATTTCTTATCTTCCTAATAGTGGGGGGAGGGAAGGATTTGGAACTAAAAAAAATAAGATATTAATTTTTATTAATGACTGTATAAATTCACAAATCTACCTACACTATAAATCATATTCCTAACCTTTCATAGTTCCCCTAATAATTGTGATTTTCCATCTTTTGTTCTATCTGTCCAGATGACTGGCATAAGCTGGGAACACATGGTTGCTCTAATTTGCATTTTTCTTAGTTTTATTGTGGGGGTGCATTTTTTCATGCAATTCTTGATAGCTTTCATTTCTTCTTTTGAGAGCAGTCTATTCACATTATTTGACCTTTTGCCTACTTTTAACTATAAGAACTCTTATTTTATAAATTTGAATGAGTTCCTTATTTAGCTAAGACATGAGATCTTTATCAGAAAAATTTACTGCAAAGATTTTCTCCAGTTAATAGTCTTCCTTCTAATCCTAAATGCATTGATTTTGTTTATGCAAAATCTTTTCACTTCTCTATAACAAAAACGTCCATTTTCTATTCCATGATCCTCTCTTACCAGTATTTGTTTAAGTACTCTTCCTTTATCCAGAGTTGTGAAAGCCATCCCTTTCCCTTCTCCTTTAAGTCCTTAATTCCAGTAGCTGGAATGCTTGGTTTTATCAAACACTAAACTACCATGTCCAATTCTTTCTGGATGATAGAGCTAATCTGCTTCACTGATCAAATTTTCTATTTTTTTTTTTTTTGCTTTTTGGAGGGTAATTGAGGTTAAGTAACTTGCCCAAGGTTACACAGGTGGTTTTTTTTTGTGTGGGTGTTAAGTGTCTGAGGCCAGAACGGAGCTCAGGTTCTCCTGACTCTGGGGCCAGCGCTTTACTCACTGTGCCACCTAGCCATCCCCAAATTTTCTATTTTTTAAAGCCAGTACCAAATGGTATTGATGATTTCTTCCTTCTAGTATAGTCTGAAGTCTACTAAGACCCCTTCATTTCTGCTTCTTTTCATTATTTCCTTTGAAATCCTTGACTTTTTGTTCCTCAAGATGAATTTTTAAAAAATTTTTTTCTAGACCTTTAAGTAATGCTTTGATAATCTATTTGGTATGTCACAATACATATAGGTTGTTTCAGTTCATAATCAGGGAACAGAGAAGAGAGCCAACTAAGTCCCTTATCACACAGAACTTCAAAGGTAGTTATGCACAGAAGGGAGAAAACTGAAGTAAAGAGGACAGAATCCCAAAATGCTCCTGAACAGACAAAAGGCAGACAGAAAAGATATTCTTTAGCAGCTTTGGGAAACGAAGAAGAATGGGAAAATAGGAAAACTTGAGTAGAAGAAAGACTTTTCATGCTTTACTGAATTTATTGGACTTCTGACAAAACTGTATTCTAGCAAAAATGCATCCTAGGCCAGAGGGATTCATTCCTAAAAAGAAAAACAATTCAAAAATTATGACAGAAAAGCCATAACTAATCACAGGAAAGGAAAGAAGCACAAATTCCTGAGAAAGGCGGGGTCTGCATAGCAAAGCTATTTTCACTTCATGGGGATTGCCCATAGCCATGGGGGCTCCACTGGCTTTATTACATAGATTTTTCTACAACAAATAATCCTTCAGAGCCCATGCTTTTTCTTCTTGTTTTGTCAATCTCCAGTAGAGTGAAAGTCTGGCATAATGGAAAGACAACTGAATGGTCAAGAAAACTGAATCTGAGCCCTTATTTATTATCTGTGTGATCCTGATGGGGTACCTGGGGTCTAGGTCAATTTGTGAAACCAACTTGTAAAAACCAGTCTGTTCAATTGTAACTGCAATTTGTCCTTTCCCACCCTTGAGATCTGCCCCTTCTCCCTATCCCACACTCCACCTAGGCAACACCCTGTGACCCCTTTTATTCTTACTTAATCTCTTCATTTCTTCTGGGCCTGGCCCACACCCTCCTTTATCCTTGCCTTTTGTCTCCTTCACCTGGCCCAAATCTTATCTATCTATTCACATGCCCCTCTTGGTCAGCTCTGACCTTTGTCTATGCATTGAGACCCCTCCTGTCTGGTCAGCCCTGACAATGGCAGCCCTACCCTTTAAAGGTGAAAGCATGTACCCCTCTCACTTGCAGGTCCCCTAAAGGACTCTTGCCTGCTTCTCATGGAAGAGTAACAATAAACTTCTGCAACTCTCATTCCAATTAAGCCTGAGACCTTGAATTCTTTCCAGACGATATTGCAGGTTTTCTGGTCTTAGATAAGATCAGAATTCCTGCTGAACCTATTGGGATCCCTTCCCCCATCAATCCCACCCAAGTTGCTTTACTCTTCTGAGCCTCAGTTTCCCCATCTGCAAAATAGGCATGATAATTCTTGCTGGGTTGTTGTGAGAAAAGTTCAATGCTGAATACATTTTGAACTGAATTATGCATTTGAATGAGAAGGGAACTAGAAAAGTCAAGTTCCATTATAGCTCATCCATTCTCTTTCCCTTCCTCTACATCTGTAAACCCTAGGACACCTACTGGAAAAGAATACAAATGCAAGTTTGGGAGTAATTAAGAAACCCCAAGAGATTAAAGCCTCCTTTTAAGTCTATTACTTTCACTTCTTAACATTATATTTTAAGAAAGACTTGCAAAGTATGGTATGTGTGTGCATGGAGAAGAGGAGGTATGACCTGGATGGCAGGGAATCATTGACAATAACAGAAATCAAGGGTGTGCTGGAGCCATAAAACCTATTGTTGGCTTGTCAGCATAAGTATTTACACCTCAGAAATCAGCAAATGCCACAAACCAGGACTTGAATTACTGTTTTTGTGATCATCTAGACTTGAGAAAAACTCAAAGTAAACTTAAAAATACATCCCAAATTTTGTAGGACAAGTTGTCAAATTTACTAGAACATCCCTTGTACAAGAATGTATAGATGGAACTGGGAATGGTTATCCTGGAGAAGAGAAGATCTGGGATGAAGGGGCTGGGGTTTATCATCAAAAGAGGAGGGCTCCAGAGGGTTCAGTAGAAAGAGAGAATAGGAAGAACATCTAGCTCTTTGGTTTGAGCAAAACATTTATTGTGATATCTTTATGAATAAGCTACTCTAGGGATGTAAACTATCCTAGATGAGGATACAGTTAGGTGGATTAATGACTATTTGAATTATTGGACCCTTTAAATTGTGACTTTAATTTTAATCTGGAGAATAGTCTCAAGTGGAGAAACCCAGGGATCTAATCTTCGCATTTTTTATCATCAGTGACTTAGTTGAAAGCATCAATTTGTCAGAAGGTACAAAGTTTGGAGGAATCATTTACACACTAGATGGAAGAATGAGGATGAAAAAAGATATGATAGGCCAAAACATTTGGTTAAAACAAATAATATTAGATTTAATAAGTTTAAATAGAAAGCTTGATATTTGGGTTCAAAAATTCAATTTCACAATTATATTATGGGAAACATGACTAGATAGAAGTTTCTGAGAAGACAATAAAAGAAGTAAAGGGTTTTTGTGGACTATTAGGGTTGCAATGTGACATGGTAGCCAAAAGACCTTGATGTCATACTAGGCTGCAATGAAAAGCATAATTTCTAGACAAAGGTAGGTGATAATGTTATTCCCTTCTGCATTGGTCAAGCCATGTCAACATTATAGATATTTTGTGTGAGAGGCCAAGCTTTAACAAGAACACTAATCAATCGAAGTACATTCTATGAAATCATAATAACGAAGAATTCCAGCTCCTGAGAAATATTCAGTTGAAAGGCAGGGAACAGCATGTCTGTAGGTAGGAACATTCCTAAGAATAATTCAGATAGATTAGAGATAACACTCATGGGCATTGAGGAAGATGAACTATTGGATGGGCAGATTATTCAAAGTGGGCAAAGCTTAGAGTGGAAAAATCCATGAGCCTAACACTGAATTTATTGCGGAGGTGGGAAAGAGATCTAAAAGTCCACAGAGGATAAGCAATAAGGATCTGGACAGGATTGAATGAACTTTAAAGGGAAGGTGGCTGCTGAGGAAGAGGAGCAAAGGAAATGTCTGCCAAAGGTTACAATGTACAAGAAGAATGCCAACTCCTTTTCCTGTCCCTGTGTGTCAAGAGATATGGAAAATGGTGCGGTCAGTCAGAGAGAGGGTGTCAACAGGTGGGTTCTCTGTGGGAGAAGACTAAATTTTACTGAGCACCAAAAGATGGAAGGAACATGAGAAGGCAATCTAAGAGGATGGGGAATTCGTTACCAATAGAATGAGACTCCAGAGGGCAAAATGGAAAGGGAGGCCAGAAGAGGAGAATGATGGGATGAGGTGGCTAGAGGTGAGAGTGAGTGGAGAGGTGGCAGATGGAAGGGGTTCTCAACAGCTCTGAATTATCCAGATGAGAAGAGCAGAAAACAGAAATTTGCTAACAATAGCTCATGGTCAGTACCAAGTATAAAGATGCTAAATCGGGGGCAGCCAGGTAGCACAGCGAGTAAGAGCACTGGCTCCAGTGTTGAGAAGACCTGGAGATCGAATCCTGGGCTCAGATACTTAGCACCCACCCAGAAACACCTGGCCGTGTAACCTTGAGCAAGTTACTTAACCCCAATTGCTTAGGGGCGGCCAGGTGGCTCAGTGAGTAAGAGCACCGGCTCCAGTGTCAGGATGACCTGGATCAAATCCGGGCTCAGATACTCAGCACCACACCTAGAAATAACTGGCCGTGTAACCTTGAGCAAGTTACTTAACCCCGATTGCTTTAAAAAAAAAAAAGATGCTAAATCAGCTTCTGGTTCTAATAAGAAAGAAATGGAAATGCTTCTCCAACTACTCATCTGGATGTAGAGAATGAATTTTATCTCCCCCTCCGCAGTTCCACTCCATGCTATACTGAGAAGCAGCACAATGTAGTAGAAAGATCACTGGACTTGGAGTCATTAGAGATCATGGTTCAAAACTTATGTCTGACACTTACTGGTCATGTAACCATGGACCAATAACTTAACTAATTTCCTCACTTGTAAAATAGGGGAAATAATAATACCTACCTCATAGATCCATCATGAGCATCTAATGAGACAATAAATGGACACAGAGTGCTTTGCAAACTTTAAAGTACTATTAAAAGATCAGTTATTAATACATTGGGGGAGGATGGGGCATGGATTATTGTTTGACATGATACATATTGATTGTTAGCTTAACCATCTACTGTACATGCACCAAATCCTTATCCTGCAGAGTCCTATATTCAATGCTCAGAAGCCTCAGAGAGAGGTATGTGACACATTCCCTGCTCTCATTTAGCTTAGTATGTTGAGGTGGGCCAGGTGTCTCTTGTAATGAGCAAGCCCTACAAAGTGCACAAAGCAGCCTATATACTGGAAGGGAACCCAAGAAGATCAGACAATCGTAAAACTTTAGGTGGAGGGAGTAGGGAGAATTGTGTGGCCATCACCCCTCAAGGGGATAGGGGAAAGAGGAATTATGCCCTTCACTTAATGTGATCCCTGGGCCTTGGCCAAATCTCTTCTTCCAAGCTAATTATGGTTGTGACATCTATAGGGAGAGTGACCAGGAACATGAAAAGATTCAAAGATATGGCATATAAGAGGAACTTAAAACACCTGAGATGGTTAGACTTAAGGAGCCTAAGCTTAGAGGCAAATGATTTTGAGGGTTGCCATGTGGGATGGAAGATTAAACTTAGTGTTCTTGATTTGAGTCACAGACCTAGGAGAACAAGTCACAGAAAAGTAGAGTTTTAGGAGATATTTGATTACCTTTAAACTTTTGGAGAGTTATGAACATGTCTTGTACATCTAGGAATCTTTCTACAGCACTGAATATAGCACTTGGCTCAAAGTATTTTATTTTATTTTTTAAATCAATGTTTGTGGAATTGAATATGATAAATTGGATGAAGGGTAATGAGTGGCATAATCCTAGGAGCAATGAAGAAAAGTTTCAACAAGGCAGAATTGAGATTAATAGAAGGAAAAACTTCCTAAAAAATTAGATCTGTCCAAAGATGAAATTGGATGTCTCAGTGGGTAGAGATGTATATATGTACATGCTACGTTACATTGGACTTTTTTCAATCCTCATTCTCCTACAGCCTCTGACACCACTGATCACTCTCTCCTCCTAAATACTGCCTTCTCTCTAGATTTTTGGGATACCACGCCTTCCTGGTTCTCCTTCTACCTATTTGACCATTCCTTGTCTGTGTCCCTTGCTGGACCCTCTTCCTGATCATGCCCTCTAATCATAGGAATCCCTCAGAGTTTTGTCCTGGGAATTCCTCTCTTCTCCCTCTATACCACTTCAGTTGGTGATTTCATCAGCTCCCATGGATTTAATTGCCATCTCTATGCTGATGATTCTCAAATCATCCTGTCCCAATCTCTCTGCTGACCTCCAATCTCACATCCTCATCTCCCTTTCAGACATCTCAAATTGAATGTCCACTGGACATCTAAAACTTAAAATGTCCAAAACGGAAATCATTATTCACCCCCCCGCCCCAAATATTCCTCTCTTCCTATCTTTCCTATTACTGGGGAGGTCAGTATCATCCTCCCACCTCCTAAGATTTTCAAGTTGGGAGTCATCCTGGATTCCTTACTATCTCTCACTCCCCATATCCAAGCTATGGCCAAGACCAACACAGTCATTACTCTAGTACAGGCTCTCGTCACCCCATACCTGGATTACTGCAATAGTCTACCTGTGGGTATGCCTACCTCAAGTCTCTCCCCACTTCAAACCATTCTTCATTCAGCCACTAAAGGTATTTTTTTCTGAAGCACAGATCTAATCACACACACACACAACACACACACACACCAGTAAATTCCATTGTTTTCCCATCACCTCAATCAGCAAATACAATGCATTGTTTGGCATTCTGATAGAGCCACAAGTGTGAGAGACACTGTGGCAGTCACAAGATGTTGGAGGGGGTGCACGTGACCTCTGAGGAGCAGGAGCTTGGAGATGTGGAGGCCAACTCTGCCGGGCCGAAAGGGCTGACATGGCATTGAGCGCAGGGCCATGGGAGCCGACTTTGCCAGGTTGGGAAAGGCCCACATGGCATTGAACGTGCCTTATCAACACGGACTCCTCTTAACATATACTCCTTTGCCCTGCACTCGGGAGAGTGCACGATTGGCTCCCACATGGCATGTGACAGAAAGAACAATGATAAGGATATTAGGGAAAAAGCAAGGGGAGGCTCCCTCTCTCTCTCTCTCTCTCTCTCTCTCTCTCTCTC
>NW_027186418.1:2686045-2714349 GCF_028583685.1 Petaurus breviceps papuanus | reverse complement strand
TCTCTCTCTCTCTCTCTCTCTCTCTCTTTCTCTCTCTCTCTGTCCCACAGTTCCATTCTGCTTTGTTCTGATGGCCATACTGTTAAGATGTAACTGAATAAAGAGCAGCCTCGCTCAGCAACCTCCGTGTCCTTGGGTGTTCTGTGGGGGTGAGTTCTTCTTGGAGACAGAAGCTGGAGACGTCCAAAGACTGGGTATAAGGTAAGACAAGGCCGGAGCTAGGAAGGAGAGCCCAGCAGCATTCAAAGTCCTTCATAACCTATACCCTTTCTACCTTTCTTGTCTTCTTACACTTCACATCCCTTCAATCCACCAACTCTTCAGTCCGCTGACACTGTCCTCTTGCTTGTTCCATGAACAAGATGCTCCATCTCTGGACTCTGGGCATTTCCTCTGGCTTTCCCTCATGCCTGGAACTGTCTCCCTTCTCCACTCCAATTACTGACCTCCTGGTTTCCTTTCAGTCCCAACTAAAATCCTACCTTCTATAGGAAGTCTTCCCCAGTCTCTTCCAGTGCCCTCACCCTGTTAATTGTTTCCTATTTATCTTGTATATAATTTGCTTTGTATATATTTGTTTGCATGGTATTTCCTCTATTAGATGTAAAAATTCTTGAGAACAACAATTGTCCTTTGCCTCTTTCTGTATCCCCAGAGCTTGGCATGAGGCAGCTAGGTGGTACCATGGATAGAGTGCCAGACTTGGAGTCAGGAAGACTCATCTTCCTGAATTCAAATCAGGCCTCAGATACTTACTAACTGTGTGACCCTAAGCAAGGCACTTAATCCTTTTTGCCTCCATTTCCTCATCTGTAAAAATGAGCTGAAGAAGAAAATGGCAAAACACTCCACTATTTTTGTCAAGCAAACCCCAAACAGGGTCGTGAAGAGCTGGACACAACTAAACAATAACAATGTTTTTAGTACAATACTTAGCCCATATTAGGCACTTAATAAATGTTTATTGCTTGATTGATAGATTGAGATACAAGTCAGACTCATTTGACCCCCAACATTCCTTCCTGGGAGGCATCACACTTTGAATGTGATTCTCCAATTGGATGCACATGTTCTTTGCCCACAGAGCTGCTGTGTTATTGCAACCCCATAGCATTCCACTGAGTCCCATCACCTAGCATATGCAGTTATATGATGTCACATACTAATCACATACGTTTTCAGACCAAATTCTTCAGACCAAATTCTTCTCAGCTCCATGACGTCGTGTGCTTTTAGCCAGCACCTGAAATGAGGGCTCACAAGTATGACTAGATTCACTTACTTCATTAGAGAAGTAACACCAAACCGAACATGTGCATCTATTTGGTGACAGCAAAAAATTTGCTTTCCACTTTTTTTTCTTTTTGAAGAGTAGGTCAAGACAAGCCCATAAATGGTTATAATCAGGCACATGTTTCACTCTGGCAAAGAACAAATTATTTCAGGTTTTGAAATGAACATTTTACAGAACATTTGTTTTCAGCCATGAGTTCGATTCCCCCAGATCCTATCCAAAGTTCCTCAGGGAGGGAGATTTTTGAAAAAGGAAATAAAATTCTAATTTTCATGCCATTGAGTGAAAACATGTTTACACCTTGGCAGAAACCAGAATTGAATTTACATGTCTCTTAATGAGTCACAGAGTGGGCAGAGGGAGGTCAAGCATGAGAACAATCAAACAAGAAGAGCTCTCTCTCTCTCTCTCTCTCTCTCTGGGTCTCTGTCTGTCTCTCTGTCTCTCTCTCACACACATACACACACACACAGCTCTTTCTCCTCCTCTTCCTCTCCACTACACCCCTCCCCCCTAGTTCTAAGAGGAGACTCCTGCTCTGAGTCTAGTTCTGAGTCCTCAAGCCTCTCATTTTTGAAAGTCAAAATCAAATGTAGTCATAGGCAGGGGAGAGGAGCATCAGAGAAAGGAAAGATGAATCCCATTCAGCATGATGTTCCATTTACCTGGCAAAACATCTAAAAGAAGCACTTTAAAGTTAATAAATAAAAAGATCAAATAATGATGTTTGATGCTAATTTGCATGAGACAATTATTTTATAGGATAATAGGATTTAGGATTAAAGGGATCCTTATGACCATAGAGCATAGAATGACAGAAGAAACAAAGTCCTTAAGACCATAGAATACAGACTACCAAGAGCTGGAAAGGATGTTAGAGATAATACAAAATAAAATGTTAAGCATGGAAGGAGTCTTAGAATCATCAAATATAGAAAGTCAGACCTTAGAATCAGGGTTTTGAATAAAAAAGCATACTAAATCTGATAAATTTGGAAGAGATCAATTCATCCATCCTCCTAATCTTATACATGAGAAAATTATATGTAATTATATATTATAGATATAACTGCATGTAGTATGTGTATACATATATAATTTTATTATTTTTTTCAGGGGGGAAGGGAAGGAAATTGGGGTTAAGTGACTGGCCCAAGGTTGTAGGGAGCCAAAGAGGCCTGTTTCAGAACTCAAATATTAAATCGTAATAGTGGACTTTAATATAAGAGCTCTTTGAGATGCAACTTTTTTGTTAAGTTAGCTCCTAAGTTCTTTGTTATGGGTTACACTTATAAGGATGTTGTTTGAGTTCTGAGACCAATAGGCTCTGCCCCAAGACTAATTGTTCTAAACCAAAATATTTGAATTCTTAGGTGGTCAGTTCCTATGCAGATGTACTTGATGATGTGGCTTTGTCTTCAGGCCTTGAAGCCAGCTCTCAGGAGCATCCTTTGTAATGTGACTGCATATGAAAGGAGTTAACTGACTTTTCCTGAGACTTTCTGGCACCTAGAGAACAAAAGCCATGCTACTTCCAGGATATGAAAGCCTAAGATAATGATAAGAATACTTGAGTCTTTTTTGTCTCATTGCTCTATAAAAACCTTGTCCTAAGAATCAATAAATGGAGTTTGTGGTTCTTCCTTGAACTACCCACATGGTCTGATCATTTCTTATTCACGTCTCTGACCAACCATGCTTAGTGCTGGACACTGAGGAGCCCACAGCACAAGGTCACATAGCTGTCAAGTATCTGAGGCCACATTTGAACTCAGGTCCTCCTGACTTTAGAGATGGTGCTTTATTCACTGCACCACCTAGATGTCCCCACATATACAATTAAAGATATGTTATACCTAATTTTATAGATAATCCTAAAATACAAAAGTAAGTGACTTGTCCAAAGCCATTCAGCTTGATTGACTAATGCAAATGGTTATTGTGAAGGAAATGTTTTGTCATAGTAATGATGATGATGATGATGGTGGTGGTGGTGGTGGTGATGATGATAGCTAGCATTTACATAACACTTTAAGGTTTGCAAAGGGGTTTAGAAATACTCTCTCATTTGATCCCTACAAAAACCCTGGGAGTCTGGTGCTATTATTATCAACACCATTATCACAGAAGAAGAAAGTAAGGCAAACTAATGGTTTGTCAGCAATTTACCCAGGACATATACTGTTATTCAACTATATATAGTTGAATATCGATAGATGGATAGATAGATAGATAGATAGATAGATAGATAGATAGATAGATAGATAGATAGATAGATAGATAGATAGTTGCATTTGGCTTTGTTCAAAACTTTTTTTTTAACATAATGTCATCAAAACTATCCATTTTGCATTGTGTAATTCTCTCTATCTCTTGTTTGGTCATAAATTCTTCCTATCTCCTTAAATCTAACAGGAAAACTATTCCTTACTCTGCTAATTTGCTTACAGTATCATCTTTTATGTCTAAATCATGGATCCATTTTGACCTTATTTTGGTATACTTTGTAAGATGTTGACCTATGCCTAGTTTCTGCCATATTGTTTTCCATTATTATCAGCAGTTTTGTCAAATACTAAGTTTCTTGCCCAGATGCTGGAGTCTTTATATTTATCAAAAAGTAGATTACCATGGTTCATTTGCTACTGTATCTTATGTACCTAACCTATCTCACCAATTCGCCATTCTATTTCTTAGCCAGTACCAAATATTATAGATGATTGACACTTATGATTGTAAAGCCAAGCATGAGCAGCTTTCCAGAGGACTGCTGCTGTGAACAGCTTTTAAGATTCTGATTACATAGTACAATGAACTCTCTATTTATCCAATAACAAATCAGAGCCAAACATTCACAGAAAATGAAGGTATAGCATTCACAATGTTACAACTTATCACAGAAAATCAAAATACAGCATTCATCATGTCACAACTAAACAACTTATCACTAAAATGGCTACATAGTTTTCACCAAAGTGGTCTCATAGTTTTAAAGAAAGTATAATCATTTAGTAATTCAATCATTCAATAATCCTTTAGGAGGCTTGCCTCCTTAAGGGACACAAAATACAAAAGTCAAAGCCCTCCACCCATGAGGTGCAATTAAATTACAATTTCATCAGTCACTACTCAGTACCCTCTGAAGGGTAGTGGAAAGTGCAAAAGCCATTCAGCCCTAGGTCACAAGTAAATCACAATTTCATCAGCCAATACTCAGTATCCACATAGAAGTCTTTTCATCTTGACTTGAGGCAGTAGCTCAAACCTGAATCCACCAAACTGTCACCTGGGTTCAAAGGCAAACAGCTCCCAATTCCTTGTCCAGCTCTCTGTGCTATACCTGCTCCACAGTGAAGCTCACAGTGTCCAGTCCATCTCAAATCCTTCACAGTCTCTGTTCCTAGGAAGACAAGGCTTAACAAAGCCACACATTAACAAAATCACAACAACATTTTTATAAAGTACTGGCACCACAGTCATGCTTCCTCATTCTTTGGCAGCTCCAGCTAGCTCTTGAAAAAATCCTTAGCAGCTCTGGCTGCCCCTTGGAAGTCCTCAGCACCATAAGCTCCATTCTCAAAATCAAAATCACTTTATCTAGCCTCCATGTGGCTTGCTCCAAGAAATTCTGTCTCAGTTCTCAGTTCTCATTCTGCTTCTCAGTTCTTCTCAATTCTCAGTTCAGTCTTTAGTCCAGCAGCAGATGCCCTGCCTCCATGATGCTTACCCCAGGAAATTCTGACTGTCCAGCTTATGCTCTTCCTTAAATATGGTATAGCTCCTCACTGTTCAGACCCTTCCTGTTATGTCAGCAACAGGGGTTCATACCTTCTGTTCCTTTAACAGAGACTTAATTTGAAACTAGGTGCTAAGTACCTCTTAGCTTGGCAATACAAAGGGATCTTCAAATTTCATTACTATTACAATAATATAGTTTTAGATCTGGTATGGCCATACCACCTTCCTTTTTTTTTGTTTTCATTAATTGTCTTGATATTCTTGACCATTTGCTCTTCCAGATGAATTTTGTTATTATCTTTCTAGCTCTATAAAATAATTTTTGGTAGTTTTATTGGTATGGCACAGAATAAGTAAATTAATTCAGGTAGAATAGTCATTTTTATTATATTATCTCAGCCTACACATGAGCAACTGATATTTTTCTAATTATTCAGAACAGACTTTATTCATGTGAAAAGTGATGCCTACACCAAACGGGGTTGGACCAATCATGAGAGTGTGGAAATGACAAGACACGTGCCAGGCGGGAAGCTGTTGAAGCAGTCTGTTTATTTATCTGAGGGTAAGGGTTTATATATTAATAGCAAAAGTGATAAACAAAAATACATCTGGTATTTTAACACCTAGTGCTTTATTCCATTGTGTACACATGTGAATACTTCTTCGTAATCTTGTCCTATTTCCTTGCTAATCAAGGAAAGATGGTGAGACAATCACCCTGAGCAACAATGAGCCCTCATGAGGAGCAGGGCCTAGGGAAATCCTGACCCAGACCGTACCCATGACTGGACTGGCTCAGTACTGGCCTTCTACAGAAAAGTATTTTGTAATTGTGTTCATATAATTCCTGGGTTTTTCTTGGCAGATGGAATCCCAGATATTTTATATTATCTACAGGTATTTTAAATGGAGTTTCCTTTTCCATCTCTAGCTGTTGTACATAGTTAGTAAAATAAAGAAATGCTGAAGATTTATGTGGGTTTATTTAATATCCTACAGCCTTGCTAAAGTTATTAATTATTTCAAGTACTTTTTACTTAATTCTCTAGGATTCTCTAAGTATACCATCATATCATCTGCAGAGAGTGAAAGATTTATTTTCTCATTGCTTATTCTATTTCTTTTCATTTCTTTTTTTTTCTCTTATTGCCAAAGCAACATTTCTAGTAAAATACTGAATAATAGTGGTGATAAGGGGCACCTCTGTTTCACCTCTGATCTTAATGGGAAAGCTTCTAACTTGTCCTCATTACATATAATGCTTGCTGGTGGATTTAGTTTAATACTACTTATTCATTTATTCCTATGATCACCGGTGTTTTTAATAGGAATGGTTGTTGTATTGACAAAAGCTTTTTTCTGGTTCTATGGAGATAATCATATGATTTCTTGTAGTTTTGTTATTGATATGGTCAATTATACTGATAGTCTTACTAATATTGAACCAGCCCTGAATTCCTATTATAAATGACACCTGCTATATTATCCTCATGATAGATTGTTGTAATCTCTTTGCTAATATTTTACTTCAAATTTTTGCATCTTTATTCACCAGGAAAATTAGTCTATAATTTTTTTTCTCTGTTTTGGCTCTTCCTGTTTAGGTATCAGCACCATATTTGTATCATAAAAAGAATTTGGTAGCATACCATCTATTTATCCAAATAGTTTATGTGGTATTGGTATTGATTGGGTTTTTTTTTTAATGTTTGGTAGTCTTCACTTTTAAATTTATCTTGCATTGGAGATTTTTTCTTAGGTAGTTCATTGATGACTTGTTCAATTTCTTTTTCTAAAATGGGGTTATTGGAGTCAGGAGGACCTGAGTTCAAATCTGGCCTCAGACACTTAACACAAAAACTAGCTGTGTGACCTTGGGCAAGTCATTTAACCCCAATTGCCCTCCAAAAAAGGGGGGGGGTTATTAAAGCATTTTATTTCCTCTTCTGTTAATCTGGGCAATTTTTAGTTTTGTAAATATTCATCCCTCTCACTTAGAATGTCAGATTTAGGGGGATAGAGTGGGGCATAATATTTCCTAATGATTGCTTTAATTTTCTCTTTACCCTTTTCATTTTTGATAATGGTAATTTGGTTTTCATATTTCTTTTTTAAAAATCAAATTAATCAAAAGTGTATCTATTTTGTTGATTTTATTTCCAAAAGAGCTCTTAGTTTTATTTATTAATTCAATAAATTTCTTACTTTCAGTTTTATTAATCCTTCCTTTGATTTCTAGAATTTTTAATTTTGTATTTAATTGGAGATTTTTAATTTGTTATTTTTCTAGCTTTATTAGTTTCATGAGCAATTAATTCACCTGACCTTTCTCTATTTTGTTTGTTTGTTTGTTTGTTTATTTGCCTTTTGGAGGGCAATTGGGGTTAAGTAACTTGCCCAAGATTACACGACTAGTTTTTTTTGTGTTAAGTGTCTGAGGCTGGAACTGATCTCAGGTCCTCTTGACTCTAGGGCCGTGCTTTACTCACTGCGCCACAACTCTATTTTATTCATGTAAGCATTAAGAAATAGAAAATTTCCCCCAAGAACTGCTTTGGCTGCTTCCCATAAATTATGGTATGTTCTCTCATTATTATCATTCTCTTGTATTAAGTTATTGATTGTTTTTATTATTTGTTATTTGACTCACTCATTCTTTAGGATTAGATTATTTAGTTTCCAATTAATTTTTTAGTCTATCTTTCCATAGTTATTTCTTACATGTAATTTTCATTACATCATGATCTGAAAAGGATGCAGTTCATATTTCTGCCTTTCTGTATTGGACTGTGAGGATTTTATGCCCGAATAAATGGTCAGTTTTTGTGTAGGTGAAAAGAATGGCTGAGAAAAAAAGGTACATTCCTTTATATTTCCATTCCATTTTCTTCAGAGATCTATTATATCTAACATTTATAAAATTTTATTCACTTCCTTAACTTATTGCTTATTTTATTGTCAGATTTATCTAGTCCTGAGAGAGGAGGGTTGAGGTCCCCTACTAGTACAGTTTTGCTATCTATTTCTTCCTGTAACTCACATAACTGCTACTCTAAAACTTGGATGTTATACCACTTGATACATATATTTTTAGTATTGATATTACTTCATTTTCTATGGTACCTTTTAGAAAGATGTAGTTTCCTTCCTTATGTCTTTTAATAAGATTTGTTTTAAACTTCAGCTTTTTCTGAGAAGTTGCTAATTGCCACATGATACTGATGGTGCCTTAATTGATATTTCAGTTATTTCTTTTCACCTGCTTTCTGCATTTTCTCCTTGAACTGAGATTTCTGGAATCTTGTTATAATATTCCTTGGAATTTTCATTTTGGTATCTCTTTCAGGAGATGATTAATAGATTCTTTCAATTACCATCTCAACCTCTGTTTCAAAGATTTCAGGGCAGTTTTCCTTGATAATTTCTTGAAAGATTCTGTCCAATGACTTAGAAATAAAGGGTGATACCATAAGCAAATTAGTAGAGCAAGGAATAGTTTACCTGTCAGATCTATGAAGAAGGGAATAATTATGACTAAACAAGAGATAGAGAACATTATGAAATGTAAAATGAATAGTTTTGATTACAAATTAAAAGGTTTGGACACAAACAAACTAATGCAACCAAGATTAGAAGGAAAGCAGAAAGCTGGGAAACATTTTTTTAATAGCCAGTGGCTGATTAAGATCTCATTTCTAAAATATCTATACTACTGAATCAAATTTATAAGGATACAAGTCATTCCCCATTGATAAATGGTCAAAGGATATAAACAGGCAATTTTCAGATAAAGAAATTAAAGTTGCCTATAGTCATATTTAAAATGGTCTAAATCACTATTCATTAGAGAAATGAAAACTAAAGTAACTTTGAGGGAACAACTCATACCTATTAGATTTATTCATATGACACAAAAAGAAAATGACAAATGTTGGAGATGTGGGAAAATTGGAACACTAATGCATAGTTGGTAGAGTTGAGATGTTTCAATCATTTTGGAGAATAAATTGTTCTCTAAACTATGCCCAAAGGACTATAAAACTCTGCATACCCTTTGATTCAGCAATACTACTACTGGGTCTGTATCCCAAAAAGATCTAAAAAAGGAAATGGATCCATATGTAGAAAAATATTCATAGCAGTTCTTTCTGTGGTGGGAAAAAATTAGAAATTGAGGGGATGCCCATCAATTAGGGAATGGCTGAACAAGTTGTGGTATATAAATGTAATAGAATGCTATTATAATGTAGGAAATGCTGATCAGACAGATGTCAGAAAAATCTGAACTTAGATGAACTCATGCTAAGTGAGGTGAGCAGAACCAGGAGAATTTTGCACACACTAAGAGTAACATTGTGTGATGATCAACTTTGTTAAACTTAGCTCTTTTCAGCAATATAATTATCTAAGACTTACAATAAAAAAAGTATGTGCACCTAGAGAAAGAACTATAGAGTATCTGAATAAAAATCAGAGCAGACTATTTTGATTTTGTTTTTGTTTTTGTTTTTCTCCCTCATGGTTTTTCCCTTTTGTTTTGACTCTTCTTTCATAACATGACTAAAATGGAAATATGTTTAATATAAGTGCACATGTATAACATATAACACATTGCTTTCTGTCTTGGGAAGAAAGGGAATGGAGGGAGAAAAAAATTGGAAACACTTATAAAAGTGAATGTTGAAAACTAAAAATGAATGAATGAATAAGAAAGATGCTGTCCAGCCTCTTTTTTTTTCATGGCTTTCAGGTAGTCTAATAATTTTTAAATTATCTTTCCTGATCTATTTTCCAGGTCAATTGCTTTTCCAATGAGGTATTGTACACTTTCTTCCATTTTTTCCATCTTTTGACTTATTTTGACTGATTCTCAGTGTCTCTTAGAATCATTAACTTCCACTTACCCAACTATAATTTTTAAGGATTTTTTTTGGTTAGTTTTTGTACTTCCTTTTCCATTTGGCCAAATCTACTTTTAAAGGAGTTGCTTTCTTCACCAGTTTTTTGTTTTTTTTTACCTATTTGTCCAATTGTATTTTTTGAGGCATTTTTTTAGTCAATTTTTGTCCTTCCTTTTCCAACCTGTTAACTCTCCTGCATTACTTTCATTTATTTTCCAATTTTTCTTCTACCTTTTTAATTTGATTTTTAAAATCCTTTTTGATATCTTCCAAGAAAGCTTTGTGGGTTTCAGACTAATTCATATTCCTCTTTGACGCTTCACATGTAGGCATTTTGACATTGTTGTCGTCCTCTAAGTTTGTGTTTTGATAGTAGTTTTCTATGATCAGGGTTCCTTTTTGTTTTTGTTTTTGCTCATTTTTAGCCTATTTAGTTATTTTTCAAGTTGAACTCTACTCTAGGGACAGAGGAGGCTTTGTCCCAAGCTTCTTATGCTGGGGACCAGAGGTCTGATCCCTGGCTTTCTCTGCTGGGGTCTCAGATGCCAGCAGCTTGTCCACCACATTGGGGTGGCCCAGCCTAATCACTCCTGTAATGGCAGGGGTTCAGGGGCTGGCAGTTTGTTTTTTGCACTGGGGTTGCAGGTTACAAAACTGCTTAACTGTGCCACTGGCCTGCTTATATAGGACTTAATGGCCTCAGTTTTTGATCTGTGGTTTGAATAAGATTCTCCCACTGGCTTGACTAGATATCATCTGTGCTGGGCTGTGCTTTCCTTTTACCCAAGTGAGACAGATCTTTCCTGAAGTCTTTCTAAATTATCTTAAGCTAGAAAATTGTTTCACTCCATCTTTTTATAAGTTCTGTCTGTAAGTTCATTTAGAAGCTTGATTTAATATTGTTTCCAAGGGAAACAAGGGAGAGCTCAGTCAACTTCCTGGCTTTTCTCTGCCACCTTCTAACTTCATCCTTTGGAGGGAAAAAAAAAAAAAACTCCTAAAAAGATAGAACTGGGTTAGTGGAAGCTAATGACACCATGAAGCATCAAAAAAAATTTGTCAAAAGAATGGAAAAAATAGAAGACAATGTTCATTATCTCATCAGGAAAACAACTGACCTGGATAATAGATCAAGGAAAGATAATTTAGGAATTATTAGACTACCTAAAAGCCATGATAAAAAAAAGCCTGATCAATATGTTTCAAGTAATTGTAAAAGAAAACTGCTTTGAAAATCTTAGATCCAGAGGGTAATAGAAATTCAGAGAATCTACTGATCACAAGTTGAAAGAGATCTTAAAATGAAAATTCCTGAGAATTATCAGAGCTCCCTTGTCAAGAAGAAAGTATTGCAAGCAGTTAGAAAGATACAATTCAAATATCATAGAACCATAGTCACAATCACATAAGATTTAGTGGATGCAATGTTGAAGGAATAGAGGACTTTGAATATGATAGCCAGGAATATAAAGGAGCTAAGATTAAAATCAGTAGCCAGGAAAACTCAGCACTATATAATCCTTGAGGGAAAATGGATATTTAATGAAATAGAGGACTTTCAACATTCCTGATGAAAATATCAGAGCTGAATAAAAAATTTGACTTTCAAATATAAAAGTCATCAGAAGCACAAAAAATTAAACATAAATGAGAAATCATAAAGGATTCTATAAGGTTAAAATGTTTATATTTCAAATGGGAAGATGATACATGTTACTCCTAAGATTTATCATTATTAGGGCAGTCAATGGAGTTTACATAGAGGGTATGGGTGTTAGTTGGTTATGTTGGAATGATCTCCCTCCCAAAAAATGAATAGGTGAAAAAGAGGGATATAGTGGGAGAAGGGGGAAGGGAGAGGTAGAAGGGGGAAACTTTCCTCACAAAAAAAAAATGATGTGAAAGGCAGAAGTTTCATAAAGGAGCTAAAATTGATGGAAAGCATGACAGGAAATGCTCAAACCTCATTCTCATCAAAATTATTTCAGAGGGAAGAACGTGTGTGTATGTGTATGTGTATGTATACATGCTTGGTTGTATATGGAAATGTACTTTCCCCAATAGGGAAATAGAAGGAGAAGAGGATATGAGAAAGGAGGAAAATATAAAAAGGAAGGAGAAAGGGAGGCAGTGATTAGAAGCAAAACACATTTTTGAGGAGGGACCGGATAAAAAGAAAAAACAGAAGAAAGAAGAAGAAGAAATAGAAGGAGAATCAGAAGACAAAGAAACAGAAGGGATGGGGGATAATTGTGAATGTGAATGGGATGAGCTCATGCATAAAATGAAGGCAGATAGCAAACATGCTTGAAAAAGAAAGACACACACAGATTTAAAATAAAGCACTAGACCAAAATTCATTATGCTTCAGCTGAAGTTGAAAAAAAGGCAACAAAGCCAAAGCAAAAATAGACTTAACTGAAAGAAATAATCAGAGAAAGTACATATTGCTAAAGGGTACCATAAACAATGAAATTATATATTAAAAAATTATAGCAAGTTTCTCTGATAAAGGTCTCATTTCCCAAATTTATAGGATACTAAGTCAAATTTATAAAAATAAGAGTCACTCCCCAACTGATAAATAATTAAATGACATGGACAGTTCTCAGAAGAAGAAATCAAAGTTATTTACAGTAATATGGGAACAAAATGCTCCAGACCACTATTGATTAGAGAAATGCTAATCAAAGCAACTGAGATACTATTTCACACCCAAGAGAAATGACAAATGCTGGAAGAGATAATGGAAACTAGGCACACTAATGAACTATTTGTGGAGTAGTAAACTAACTGGTCTAACTGTTTTGGAAAACAATTTGGATCTATGACTAGAGGGTTATGAAACTGTGCATATCATGTGATCCACTACTAGGCTTGTATCATAAAGAGATTTTTTAAAATAATATTTTATTTTCCCTCAATTACAAGCAAAATTTTTAATTTTTGTGTTTTTTTTTAAGTTTTGAGTCCCAAATTCAATCCCTCCTTCCCTCTCTCATTCCTCTCCCATGTCCCTAAGAGGGTAAAGAAATTTTTTAAAAGGAAAAAAGGCCTATATGTACAAAATATTTGTAGCAACTCTTTTTGTAGTAGCAAAGAATACGAAATCAAGGAGATGCTCATCAATTGGTGAATGGATAAACAAGTTGTGACATATGATTGTGTTGAAGTATTATTGTGCTATAAGAAATGACAAGGGGGGGGCGGCCATTTAGCACAGCGAGTAGGGGCACTGGCCCCAGTGTCAGGATGACCTGGGGATCGAATCCGGTCTCAGACATTTAGCACCCATCCAGAAACACCTGGCCGAGTAACCTTGAGCAAGTTACTTAACCCCAATTGCTTAAAAAAAATTTAAAAAAAAGAAATGTCAAGGGGGATGGTTTCAGAAAACCATGTTAAAACAGTATGAATTGATGCAAAGTAAAGCAAGAAAAGCCAGGAGATCACTGTGCATAGTAACAATAATTTTGTAATGATAATCAACTATGAAAGACTTGGCCACTCTCATCAATACATGATCCAAGACAATTACAAAGGACTCATCATGAAAAAAAAATTCAATCCATCTCCAGAAAGAGAACTTATGATCTCTGCGTTCAAATGGAAGTATAATTTTCTCACTTTAGTTTTTTTCTTTTTCTTCTGAAATATGACTAATATGGAAATGTTTTGCATGATTCTACACATATAATTGACATCATATTGCTTGCCTTCTCAGTGGATGGAAGAGGGCTGGGATGGAGGGAGAGAATTTGGAACTCAAAATTTTTTTCTAAATTAATAAATAAATAAAATTTTTATTAAGATACTTGACATCAATCAGCATCGATGAGCATACTCTCTACTGGAAGAATTTAATTGCATTAATCTTGATGGTCTAATTATAAATAAAACCAGAAGACAAAAACAAATGATGACTAAATAAAAGGATGTCTCTCAAAGGTATTTCTGTATCATAAAAATGCTTTTTCCCTTGCCTTCCTCTTCCTCAATTATATAGTACAGTGTTCATGATAAGTACTCAGAAAAGACCATTATGAAAATAACCACAAGTTATGCACTAACATCTGTTATGGAGGATGACATGGTAGAAAAATTCTACTAGGGTAGGACTTTCCAAATTAAATCACTTGACACTTTGGTAACATCAATGCAATGGTGAGATGAAATGAGGATGGAGAAAAAGATGCTGGGAGATATGGACCAGAAAAGGAATGAAAGAGGCAAAAGACTTGCAGACTACACAGGAATCTAACACCTATAAATCATGAATACTTGAGAAAAGAATTAGAAGGTGCTAGACATGACAAGCTCCAAAACACATCACACAAAAATGAAATTGACTATGTTTTAACAGATGGGGAATGACTTGGTAACAATGTGGGAGTCATTCCTTAATCAGTTGTCTGTGTACAGTCAGATTCTTAACTTGTTAGAGAAATTATCAAAATTAGTTTGAAGCTGGAAGAAACAAATTGAGAAAAGACTGTGTCAAGCAATTAAAACAACTCCAATCTGATGTTCTAGAAGAAGTCATTATACTGAAAAGATGAAATATGGACAGAAGAAAGTATCCAGCAGTTATAATAATGTCAACTTTAAGTTTGGCCAACATAAATCATTTCCATAAAGAAATGATCAAGAGAGAAGAAAATATCTTAGTCAACAAACACTTGACACTTACCAAGTGGAGACATATCACAGACAAAAGGGACCAGTTTAGAATGTAACCACATTTCCAAAATCTTATGTCAAAAGATTATTAGTAGTAGCACCTCACAAAACAGAAAGAAATTAGAAAGGTGGTAAAACTAGTTTAAAGGAAGCTTGGTAAGGAACTCAGATAAGAGAAATCATCCTTGTAAAATTTAAGGGTCAACCTGGAAGAAAGATAACAAACAAAAAAGAAAGATTGAGAAGATCTACAGTGTTTTATAACATTTTTTTTTTGCAATTTCACTATCCAGGAAAGCAGAGGCACTTTAGGAATTTAATTTCAGAATCCTGAATAAGTTTATAAAGGAGAATGAAAGGACCCTAATAAAGAACATAAAAAAATTTAGGAAAAGCATTTGGATGAGAACAAGTGTAATAGAAGGGATAATGCTGAAGATAACACACTTGTAAAGACATTAGATCAATTCACAAGGTATCTTAAAAGGTGGAAAATAACAAGGTTTGGAGAAAAATATCAGCCCAAAATAATACCCCCAAAATCATAGGATCATAGATATAGATCTGGAAGGAGCTTTAAAAGCTATTTTAGAGAGGAAGAAAGTAAAAGATAAAAAAGTTAAGTAACTTGCCCAGTGTCACACAGATAGTGTCAGAGAAGAGATGAGGAAGAGAATATGAACAACCACTGCTCTATATGCCTAATTTGCCATCCATATAAAATTGTATGATGTTAATGCAATATCACTGAAGGCATCCTTGGGCAAGATATATAAATAAGAGTATGAGTACATAAAGAGTATGATTATTGGGGTGGCCAGGTGGCTCAGAGAGTAAGAGTACCATTTCCAGTGTCGGGATGACCTGGGGATCGAATCCGGGCTCATACACTCAGCACCCCACCCAGAAATAACTAGCCGTGTAACCTTGAGGAAGTTACTTAACCCTGATTGCTTAAAAAAAAAAAGAATATGAGTATGAAAGAGACTTTCACAAGGGTTATTGAAGAGTAGACCACATCTTTACCATTGCACAATTGACTAAAAGATGTGTAGAATACAAGATACCATTGTACTTTTAAAATCCTGTTTATAAACAAGCCTTTGATTTTGTGAAGCAAAATACTAATTAAAAAGCTCTCTTTCATGTAAGGCCCTCCCATGCATACAACAAAAAGAAATAAATTTCCTAGAAAATATAATAGCAAAGACAATCTTGTTTGACAGAGAAGGCATTAAAAAAGGGACACATATGCTGACCAAATATGTTTTTCTTTGTAGTTTAAATGATCTAGAACAGAGTCCAAGTTAAAGAGGGAGTCTTAATAGATGAGATTTTTCATATGCTCCCATTGGTGAATGACATTGTAATGGTGGCATCAAAACCTGTAATACCTCAGAGACTCTTGGATGAGATCATCATAATGAGCCTCTGTATAGTACTTTTGGGGTGGGAAAGCACTTTGCCAATGTCATTTCATTTGATTCTCACAACAACCCTGAGAGGTAGGTGTTATTATTATCCACATTTTACAGATAAGGAAACTGAGATAGACAGAGGTTAAATGAATTGCCCAGGATCATATAGCTAGCTAACAAGTGTCTGAAGCTGGATTTTAACTCAGATCTTCCTAACTTGAGGTCTACCACTCTAGCCACTACATCACCTATCTACCTTATAATGTGTCATACATAACCACTGAAAAGAATTTGGCCTAACCTTCCAGAGGAAAAAGCAAACAAACAAGTGGATAAAGTATACCCAAAAACGTACAAGTATAGTGTAGATGTTATTTATGTGTGTGCTATGTATATACACATACATAGAAACTCACATATAATATACATCCACATATGTATTTTTGTATGGTTGGCAGACACTTCAAAGTAATATTGTTTTGAACACAGAAATAAATGTGAGGAAAAGAGCTGACTGGATTGCTTTTAAGTAGTTAGAAAAAAAATTTTTTCCTGAAAGAGTGGCTCACCTTTTCATAGAACTAACCACTGGTTCCCACTGCCTGAAGCCCAGGTATCTGTAATGGGAATGTACATTTAAAGATCTTCCCTGCCCCTAGGCTAAAGTGCACCTGGAGCCTGGGGTAGGAGGCTTGTTTTTCAGTAGGTACTTTTTGATTGGCCAGTGGGTCCAAAAGGTTGTTACATTCTCTGAGCCAGGAGAAGGCTACCGTGTTTCCCCAATAATAAGACCTACCCCGAAAAGAAGCCCTCCCCTTACTGTGTAAGATTCCTCTAAAATAAGCCCTCCCCCCAAAAATAAGCCCTATTGAGATTGCTACTGTAGTGAAGGTGATCCCCTGCACTACACGCTACATTACGGTACCCTCTGTATGCACCGTCCCCTCCCCCCCGTGAAATGCACGCCGCGCTCCAAGGTGCATCCAATCAGAGCTGCGGCAGTGAGCGCGTCATCCTGTTCTTCCCCAGTGATTTGCTTATTGAATAAAGGTACATTTTTTGGTTCACATTTACCTGTTTATTAAAATTGCTGTCAATGTTCATTAAAATAAGCCCTCCCCTGAAAATAAGCCCTCTGGTGTTTTTCTGTCCAAAAAAATAATAACACAGTGTCTTATTATCGGGGAAACACGGTATATAAGCCCTGATGTGAGGCTTTGTTTTGGGGCTCACTTTGAGAAATGTTCTCTGATTTGATCAGATGAAACTCTGGGCTAGCCATTGTCCAGAGCCCCCTGGCTTTGAAAAACCCAGATGTTGATTTGGTATGGATGTAATGGTTGGACAGTTTGGAAAGCTGTCTACTTGATCTGTTTCTGTCTTGATAATTCTGTCTGTATACTCTGAAGTTCGGGGTGCTGACCTTTTTCCCCTGAACTAGGTAAACGATACATGTTTGACTGATTAAAGTAAGCTTGTTAACCCATTTTGAGTTGCTTTCCTTTATCAAAGCAGATCCAAGAGCCTGTGCTGGCAGCAAACCCTGAGGATGCTTGGGGTGCTTGCTGCTACAGTATCTCACCCCATTCTTTAGGGATCTCCAGTATCCTTAAGAAGGATCAGAAGTTTAGGCACTCTGTCCTGATTTTATAGGTGAGGAAAATGAAGCCAAGTAGATTCTGTGACTTGGCTCAAGGTCACCTAAGTCGTAGAAGAACTAAGATTCAAATTCAGGTCCTCTGATTCTAGATCTGATGCTTCTGCCTCTGTACCATGATCAGATTACTGAATACAAATCTCTTATTTTTTACATGAGGGAAATTGGAGACCTGTAGCAGCAAGCACCCTGGCATCTCCAGGATGGCTGCCAACACAGGTTCTTAGATCTGCTTTTCTAAAGGAAAGCAACTCAAAATGTGTTAACAATCTTACTTTAATGAAATATATATCATTTATCTAGTTCAGGGGAAAAAGGTCAGCACCACAAACTTCAGAGAATACAAACAAATTACAAGCAGAAGTTACAAGTAGACAGAGAAACAGATCAGCAGATAGGCTTCCAGCTGTCTGACCATTACATACATACCTAGTCAGTTACCAGAGAGGGAAGCACAAACATCTCAGTTTTCGAAGCTTAACAGCTGCCCAGAGTCTTGTCTGTTCAAATCATACAACTCTTCTCAAAGTGAGCCCCAAAACAAAACCTCACATTGGGGTATATATAGCCTTCTCCTGGCTCAGGAAAATGTCACAGCCCTCTTGACCCACTGCCCATCACAAAGTATCAAGGTGTGGGCATTACTGAAAAACAAGCCTCCTGCCACAGGCTCCAGGTGACCACACTCAGCCTATTAGGGGGCAGAGTATATTTTCAAATCAAGGAAAGTTCTCAGAGTCACTTCAGCCTATCAAAGGGCCTAGGGGCAGGGAAGATCTTAGATTCCCATTCCCATAATAAGCCCATAGGAGGAAGGTATGGGTTTTGCTTCAAGTCATGTGAATAACAAGTGGCAGGGTCAGGACTTGGAAAACAGGTATCTGGACTTCAAGTTTAGTGTTCATTACAGCACACCACAAAAATGTACATCTTCTTCATCAGAAGTCTGTTTCCAGGAGGATCCTTCTTGAAGAATATGGCTCTAAATATCAGCAATATTTATCCTGATATATCAATTTTTCCTGTTTACTACAGTTCTGGCCTCCTTTTTGTAATATTTTTTTATCTTTTCCTATATCCTCATTCAAGAGTTCTAAAAGTCAAGAGAAAGGGTCAAGATGGCAGAGAAAAGCCAGGAATTACCTCAGGTCTCCCCAGTTTCCCTCAGAAACAGCATTAAATCAGGAGGCAGAATCTACAAAAAGATGGAGTGAAACAATTTTTCTCAGCATAATACTTTCATTTTTCATTCACTTTGCTGTTGTTTCTTTTTTTATGCTTTATTAACTTCTGATTTATGTCATTTGTTTCCGCCAGATTTTGAGTTACAAATTTTCTCCCTGATTTTCCCCTACCCACCGCCCCAAAATAGCAGTCCCACAGGATATCCCCTCCTCCAATCTGCTCTCTCCCATATTTTGTCCCATATCCCTTTCGACTTTTCCAGTGGATCTCTATGCTTCAGTGCCTATATATCTTATTTCCCAATTACATGTAAGATGGTAATAATAATAGTATACACACAAACACACGCATATATATATATACACACACACACACACACACACACACACACACATATATTTGAATATTTGATTTTAAAACTTTCAATTCCAGATTCATTCCCTTCCTTCCTTGTCACCCACCCTTACTGGGAAGATAAGCAGTTCAGTATAGGTTGTACATGTGTGGCTAATGCAAAACAATAACATAGTAGATATATTGTAAAAGACTGACTATATTTCCCTCCCTCCTATCCCACTTCACACTTGTTCTATTCTCTACTTTGATCCAGTCCCTTTGCAAAAGTGTGTGCTTCCAACTTCCTTCCCCCCCAGCCTGCCCTCCCTTCCATCATACTCCCTCTCATCCCCTCCCCTCCCATTGTCCTGGAGGGTAAAATACCCTATTCAGTGTGTATTTCACTCCTTCCTCAAGCCAGATTCAATGGGAATAAGGTTGACCCATTCCCTTTTGCCTTCCTATTCTTCCCCTCCATTGTAACCATTTTCCCTTGCCTCCTCTGTATGAGATAGTTTACCCCAATCTGTCTCTCCCCATCTCCTCTCATTATATTCCTCTCACCTCTTAATTTAACCTTTTAAGTATCATCCCTTCCTGTTAAATTGGTCCTGTGCCTTCTATCTATGTGTACCTGTAAACATATATACACACATTCACATATGTATTCATATGCCCATATACCCTCATATATATATATATATTTCTAATCCCTTCAACTACTGAGAAAAGTTTCATAAGTTACAATAATTGTTTTTCCATGTAGGAATGTTAATAGTTCAACTTTGATAAGTTCCTTATGATTTCTTTTCCCTTGTTTACCTTCTCATGCTTCTCTTGCTTCTTGTATCTGAATGTCAGATTTTCTATTTAACTCTGGCTTTTTCAGCAAGAATGCTTGAAAGTCCTCTATTCCACTGAATGACCATATTTTCCCCTGAAACATGATACTCAGTTTTGCTGGGTAGGTGACTCTTGGTTTTAATCCCAGATCCTTTGCTCTCTGGAATATCATATTCTAAGCCCTTCGATCCCTCAGTGTAGAAGCTGCCAGATCCTGGTTTATCCTTATTGTGTTTCCACAATGTTCAAATTGTTTCTTCCTGGCTGCTTGTAATATTCTCTCCTTAATCTGGGAATTCCAGAACATGGCTATAATATTCCTAGGAGTTTGCTTTTTGGGATATTTTTCAGGAGGTGATTGGTGGATTCTTTCAACCTCTATTTTGTCTTCTGGCACTAAAACATCAGGGCAGTTTTCTTTGAGAACTTCCTGGAGGATGATTTCTAGGTTCTTACTTTGGTCATGGCTTTCAGGTAGTCCAGCAATTTTTAAATTATCTCTCCTGGATCTATTTTCCAGGTCAGTGTTTTTTCCCATGAGATATTTCACATTGCCTTCTATTCTTTCATTTGTTTGGATCTGTTTAACAGCATCTTGATTTCTCATAAAGTCATTAGCTTCCATTTGCTCCAATTTAATTCTCAAGCAATGATTCTCCTCATTGAGCTTTTGAGATTCTTTTTCCATCTGGCAAATTCAGCTTTTTAAGGCATTCTTATCCTCTTTGCCTTTTTGAGCCTCCTTTGCCATTTGAGTCAGTCTGTTTTTTAAGGTGTGATTTTCCTCAGTCAGGCTGTTGACTCTCATTTCATAATTTTCTTACATTGTTTTAATTTCTCTTCCCAATTTTTCCTCCACTTCTCTTATCTGCTTCTTAAGGTCCTCTATGGCCTGTAACCAGCTCATATTTTCCTTTGAAGCTTTTGGTGCAGGAGTTCTGACTTCACTGTTTTCCTCGTGGTCCATGCTTTGCTCCTTTTTGTCCCCAAAATAGGAGTGTAATGTTGGAATCTTCTATCTGCTTTGTTTCCTTTGCCTGCTCATTTTGCCACTCAATTACTTGACTTTTGGGCTTTTTGCCACAGTAGGACTCTGCCACCAGACAGGGGAGCTTTCGCCCCCAATGCTGGGGTTTTCTCAGCTGCCAGAGGTGCCCTCTCTGAGGTCTCCACATGCTCTGGCAAGCTGGACACACACCCCAGGACCTCCACCCTAGACTGCAATCCAGATCCAAGCAGGTTAAAGCAAGAGCGATTAACCCTCAGACTGGTGCTTGATCCCCCTACATTTCGCAGGCCAGGAGCTGAAGCTGCCACGTGGCACTAGCTGGCTGTGCAGGCATCTCCGTGGCTTCTCGCCCCGGGGGTAAAAGCCATGCATTCCCACTTACTGGTCCCAAAGTGCAGACTGCACTGGCCTCTCACTTTGTCCTTCGCATCTATGTGTTGATAAATCTGGAAATGGCCACAGCTGCTGCTGATCTGGAGACCCTCTGGCTGGTGGCTGGTCAGGCCCACCCTGGGGCTAAAGCCTCCTGTGGGGCTGGGCTTGGCTCCCAGAGCTCTGTGCTGGCCTATTCCTGCAGGCCTGCTGGGCTGTCCTCGGTGGGAAGTTAGCTTCTCTATGTCATTTTGTGGGTTCTGCAGCTCCAAAGTTTATTTAGAGTCCCCTTTTACATGGATTGGGGAAGGTGGAAGCTGGAGCCATAGGAAGGTCATGCTTCTACTCCACCATCTTGGCTCCGCCCCCCATTTTGCAGTTGTTTCTGACTCTTCATGACCAGTCTGGGGTTTTCTTGACAGAGATAGAGGAGTGATTTGCCGTTTCTTTTTCCCTCTCATTTTACAGATAACAAAACTGAGTCAAACAGGGTTAAATGACTTGCCCAGGGTCACATAGCTAATAAGTATCTGAGGCCAGATTTGAATTTTGGAAGAAGTTTCTTCCTAGCTGCAGTTCTGGCACTCTATCCTCTGGGCCACCTAGTTTCATCTCCCTATAATTCCCTTTTCAGGTCATCAGGATTTCATAGATTGCTAGCTCTTGGAAAATGCTTTAGAAGTAATCTTGTCTAGCTCCCTTATTTTATAGATTGCTCTCTCAAGAAGGGGACGTAATGTGCCAAAGCTCACACAACTATTAAATGCTGGACTTGATCTCTTGACATTTAGTCCAGTTGATCTCCTTAGACATGATAGTCCATCTCCTAATTCCAACAATTTTCTCTAGCTGCCCCAAACATCTGGAATGATCTCCTTCCTTATCTCCATCTCCTAGTTTCTCTGGTTTTCTTCACAACTCAAATAAATTCCACCAGTAAGAATCTTTTCCCAGTTGTTCCATTGCCTTCTCTCCAATATGTCCCCCAGTGTACTCTCTCTATATCTTGTTTGTATATAACTGTTGGCAAGTTGTCTCCGCCACTAGACTGTGAGCTACTTAGGACCAAAGACTGTTTTGTTGTTGTTGGGATGTGTTTTTACCTTTCTTTGCATCTTCAATGCTTAGGACAGTACCTAGTACACAGCAGACTATCAATAAACACGCGTCAACTGAATTACAGCACTTTTCACTTCAAGAAAGTTCCTGAAACACTTCTGGAATCCTTCATATCCTCATATGTAAATACAAGCATTTTCATATTTATATTTAAAGTCGGATTCATAAGACCTCAAAAAATTCTCCTTCTCTGCTTACTTAAGATTCAACCAGATTATAAAAGGCAGAATGAAAAGAGGAAAAATGGAAGCAATGAGTAGAGTCAACTCTCTAGAATTTTGACTACGAAAAGAAGAAGAAACATAAGATAAAAAATTGAGAGAAGAGTAGGGTCAAGTAAGCATTTTTATTTATATACTTATAGAGCAATTTATAATTTGTAAAACATTTTACATAACCACCACCATCATCATCATCACTAGCATTTATATGGTGTTTTAAGGTTTGAAAAAAAAAACTTTACAAATATTTTCTCGTTTTTATCTTCACAATAACCCTAGGAGGTAGTTGCTATTACCATCCCCATTTTACAGATGAGGAAGGCAGATAGAGATTAAGTGACTCACTGAAGGTTACAGAGCTAGTAAGTGTCTAGGGCTGAATTTGAACTAAGATCTTCATGACTCCAGGCCTAGCACTCTATCTGCCTGGCCACCTAGCCACCTCATATTTTTCCCAACTGGAGCCTCATGAGGTGGTTACTACTAATATTATTATCTCAATTTTATAGATGATCATGGTGTGGTTAGCTAGTAAGGGACAGAGCCAAAATTTGAGCAAAATTCCTTAGATTTATAAACCCAGTTCTCTTTCCACTAAACATTGATGCTAAAAGTTTCTGAGCAGAGTTTGGATGCATAGAAGTCAGACATAAATAGGACTGAGTGACCAGAGCTTTGGTCCAAGGCATCACAATTTAGAGGAAAAAAATTGACCTCTTTCAACATTGTAGAAACAACTGATCCTGGAATTTAAAACAAGAGGCATTATTCATATATCCACCTGTAAACTATCCATCCTACCTAAGTTTTCCCTTGCTCAACTAAATTTATCTTAGTTATTTGTTTTCATGTCATGAATTACAAAGGCAACCTGAGGACTCAATTCATGTTGCTTGACCTGGGCACTAAAATGACTTGTTGCAGTTCTAGTTAAATGATCACGACTTAGAGAAGCTGATGGAGGTCCTGTTCAGGTTTGGGTAAGATTATAGGTGCTTTTAGATATCCTTTTTGTTTCCAAAATTCTGGGAAGCAGCTGGCATGAGGACGAAGCTGAAGCATAATTTTCAAGGCTCAAGAACAATGGTTCCAAAAATCCGAGAAGATGTATCTACACGGGAGTAGCTGGGGTTGTGGGGACCATGTGCAAAAGAAAACTTAAGAAATGCAGAGGAGTGTTATTTGAGTTGGCGACATACCTACAGGTTACCCATGTCTACGATGGTTGTTAGAGAACAGGTCTCCTTAGAATATAATGTGCAATCTGATTAGAGAGTGATAAGAGTGCAGAGGACTTTGCACAGAGTAGATCACTACCTGCTGAAAACTAAGGTCAGCTTTAGGAAGGAGAGTTATGGAGGGTAGAGGTTGGAAGCAGTGACCAAAGGCAATGGGACATGAAGACCCAAAGGAACAGGTGATCCTGTGAAGACATGGAGAAGAAAACTGATGCTGGACAGCAAACCTCAATTGATCACTGTTGGTGCCTTACACAAGAAAGTACTATAAGTCACTGAGATTCTAAGGGTCCCTTAGGGGTAGAGTTGCTTACTGATGTGTATTCTTTTATGAGATCAGTTGTAAATGCTATCTGTTTTCATTATGTCCTGAGTAAAGCCATTTATGTTTTGAACCATGTGAGCCCATGTGTTTGAAAGAGGAGCTTTCAGTACTTTTGAATTGTGTCAAATGATAAAATTCCTTGATTAACTAAATAGAGACAGTAAATCAAAGAAATAAGAATCCCTTAAGTATATATGGGCCCTTTCTATCCAAAATAAGCTTCTGTCCAAAAGATTATACTCACCACTCACATTTCTGTATACCTTCAGGTTTACAAAGCACATTTTTTTAACAGCAGCCCTGTCAGGCAGAGAGCGAATGTTACTCTTTTTTTACAGAGGAGGAAAACTGAGGCTCAGAGTGGGTAAGTGGCTTACCCATAATCCATGCAGCTAGTGACAGAGCTGGAATATGAAGCCATATCTCTGAACTCTGAGCCTAGTACCCTTTGAATGAGCACATGTTCCCTTTCTGGGATTTGGAGATATCTTGAAGTCAGCCCATGTTTCAACATGACATTCTAATTTCACACAATAGGATCCAAATACATGCTAGTAAATCAGAGATATCAAGATTAGTGCTACCTCTACATAAGATTTACAAAATAATCTTATTGTCTATCTTGGTGTACTTTCTTTGCCTGCCTATGCTTTTCTATCAAATTTCACTCTCTGGCAATAGAGGGTCACCTAGTTATTGGGTCTATCAACATGTAATTGATTGCATACCCTGCTTATGGAGAGACATTCTCAACATAACTTTAAAATGTAGTAGACCTTTATTTGGAAATTTTCCCTTTCAAGAAAGTGTCCAAGAAGGTTGGCACAGCAAATAGGTGGCAATCCAATCCTGGCATCATTTTTTATTAATAGTGCCAACAGCTTATGGTAATAAGAATACCAACTTTCATTTATGTCGTGTTTTAAGCACTTTCTGCACAAAAATCTCATGAGGTCTATGGCATAAATACCATTACATTTTACAGGTAAAGAAACAAGTAGAAAGGAAATTACTTTCTTGGACCACACAGCTTGTGTATGTCAGAGACAGTATTGGAACACAAATCTGGAATTCTTTTATCTATTTAGGGTGATCACTTTTTGTGTATGACAATAATCTTATCTCACCTCTTCACTGACCCAGTTTGAAACCCTAGATCTTCCAAGGGGGTTTCCCTTGCTATTCCATGTCTCATGACACTCCCTATCCAATAAATGAACTATGGTACTCAAAATTTGTTTCCCATAATTTAGTGTTTGGTTATATTTAACTCACAAAATCTCTGAGAAGGGAGGGAGCTCAGAGTTTATGTAGTCCATCTGGAACAGAAATCTCAACTCAAATCATGTTAGTGACCATGTATAAAATCAATTAATCCTTCAAACAACAAACATTTATTCTGCATCTACCAGGATTCAGGCACTATATTAGGTATTGAGTGTTCACCATGTATAGGTCACCACAAAAAGTACAGGGCTAGGTACAAAGTTTAGATAATAGTTTCTGTTCTCATTGGTTATATAGTCAAGTAATATAACAGCTACCAACCCAGATTATTATAACATACAATATTTCATGATAAGTGCATTAGAGATGTGTGAGGCAGGTGTGGGGGAATGTTGATGCTGTTCTGTGATCTCACCTGAGGGACGGAAGGAATCAGGAAAGATTTCCTGGAGGAGCTAGCATTTTGGTTTCACTTTAAACATTAGGTATCCACTCATCAGGTGAAGAGGTGAAGGGAGATTCTGGAAGGCAGAGCAAGGTCATGAAGTCAGCACAAGGAAATTCTACAGAACCTGAAGATGTAGAGTTTGCAAAACGTCCACAAATCTATTTGTGTACCATGCTTTGTCACTTTGGTTGTGGGAAGGGAAAGATTAAAGATGACAGAGAAGACATATTTGTTGGGGCAATTGCTGGAGAAGATGAGAGAGGATGGGATTAAAGACTGGCAGTGTCTTTTCTTTAGAGACTGAAGTAAAAGAGGAGATAGTGGAGGATGAGGTAAAAAAAATGTAGTTATATATACAGAAGAGAACTTAAGGTAAATGGCCTCCATTTTCTCAATAAAAGAAGTAAATTCCTTAGCTGTGAGGGTAGAAGAAGAAAGTGGTAGGAGAGGATAGAGGAAAAAGGAGGCTTTTAAATGACTACTGTAGGGAGTGGGACAGAAAATTGAGGGGGAAAAAGCATTATTTGACTCTACTACGGGATCAGCTGAAATTACATGACATAAATGTTTAGCTTATGAGTAGGAGAGGATGTAAAGGGTGCAAATAATGTAAATTTAATTTTGACAAGGTACAAGCAAATAATAAGGGAACAAGAGATTTAAGAGGAAAAGAAAGTATACAGTTTAACCTGTTAACTAAAGGGTTAAGACTGAGGAAGGAACAATGTAAAGTCGGAGTAAGGTTAATGACATGGGACAGTACTGAAAGTGGAGGGACCAGAAGTCACAGTGATTAGGAAGAATGGCTTTAGGAAGATTAAAGATGGAAAGCATAGAGAGAGATAGAATGATGAAAGATAAGGATTAGAGATTTTCAGAGCATTTGCATGGAAGTGGAGTAGTTGTAAGTGATAGAAAAAGATAAAGGGTATTACCACACCATGTGACAGTCTAAAAAATGTAAAGCTGTTGAGCATATGATATGTGTGTGTATAGATATAGATATATACACATACATATATATATATATATATGTATGTATGTATGTGTGTGTGTGTGTGTGTGGTCTCCAGTCCTCTCATCATCATTTATGTCCCCTTCTTCATGCTCTTCAGTTTGTCAACTTTCTAAGATGTTGTTACCAGAACTTAACAAAATGTGCCAGATATTAGACTGACCATTGCAGGCTACAGTGGTATTATTTCCTTCCTATTTCTGTATATTGCTTTTCTAAATACTTTTAAAAAATCCTATTTGTAATTTCTGGCTATCATGTCACATTATTCACTCACATCAAACTTGTGTTCCACTAAAATCCCTAGATTTTTTTTCACAAGGTCTGCTATCTAGCTGTGCCTCCTCCATTCTATTTGTTATAATTTATGATACATTATTTTTGAGGGTGGCAAAGGGAGAGGAAAGGCAGGGCAATTGGGATTAAGTGACTTGCCCAAGGTCACACAGCTAGTAAGTGTCAAGTTTCTGAGGCAAGATTGGAACTCAGGTGCTCCTGACTCCAGGGCTAGTATCCTATTCACTGTGCCACCTAGCTGCCAAATTATTTGTTATAATTTTTAAAATTCAGATATGGAACTTCACATTTTTCCTATTATATTGTATTTTATAAAATTCAATCCATTGTCATAGCCCATGGAAGCCTTTTGTGATCTCAGGATTTTGTTAGGTTATGCAATATGGGATTTACTCCTGTGCTTCTCAATCCTTAGGGATGTTCTAACTTTTAGTAGCTAACCTGAAAAAAGAGTCATTTTTCCCTCCCACAAACTGTACTCTGTTAAGTTAGACAGAAAATCCTAGCCTAGAAGGACTCATTTGTCAACTTAATATATTTGTGTGTTTGTTTTTCAATATGAGTAGGGCTATCATTTAAGTACCCATGTGGAAAATAACACAATATTACATGTAACTGGGTCACATCTGATGGAAACAGTCTAAATTTCCTTAGAATGCTTGGTCTTAGAAAGCAATCACTTATTGGGGAAAATGGCCAAGACTTCATTTCCCTTGAGATTGCATACATAACAGTACTGGTCAATTGTGGCATGGGGAGCTGATGGGAAGAGAACTTTGGAAAGGGAAAAGCTAGCTTTCAGGATCAGTGCAAAGGCTAGATGGGATTACAATGATTCTATCCAGGAATCAAGAAATCCCAGAATACTCCAGAGACCCTACAGAGCAAGTAGCCCAGTGCTGAAAACAGCAGGATGAGCGAGCATAGTATGCTACCAGCAGATATAGTCTTCAAGCAAGTGGGGGGGAGAGAAGGGAA